>NW_019258806.1:36441-55454 GCF_002742605.1 Olea europaea var. sylvestris
GTGTTTCCTAATTTTCACACATATGGTGACAATTTGAATACTATGATAAAAGAGTTATTTTGACTCCAAAAAATGAACATGTGGATGTAATAAATAATATGTTAGTTAAAGAAATTCTAGGAGAGATATTTACATATTTTAGCTTCGAAGAAGTAATTGATAAAACGAAAGGATTTATTCATGAGGACTTTTTGAATAGTCTAACTCCAAATGGTATTCCTCCACATGAACTTTTACTAAAAAGAAACTGTCCTGTTATGTTGTTTAGAAACATTAATCCTTCAGAAGGTTTGTGTAATGGGACTGGACTTATTTGTCGAAAATTTAAACGAAATGTTATTTTAGCTGAAATTGGAATAGGTGAATATCGTGGAAAACAAGTATTTTTACCTAGAATTTCATTTATTCCACTTGAAGGAGATAAGTATTCGGTACCATTTAAGAGAATTCAATTTCTCATTCATCCTTGTTTTGCAATGACCATTAACAAAGCTCAAGGTCAAACTTTAGATTTCGTAGATTATATTTGTCTGTACCTATTTTCTCACATGGTCAATTATATGTCACTTTATCTAGAGCAAGAACAAAAGAAAACATAAAAGTTCTAATAAAGCCAATGGATGAAATAAAATCACACAATTGTTGTAAAAAAATGTAGTCTATCTTGAAATTCTGAATTTGATAAATACTACTTAAAAAGTCTATAATTACAAGTTTTGCTTAATTGGACTGCCAATTTATTGTTAGCTTAAAAGAGGATATTTTCTCTGCTAATCCATCTTGTGTCAATGAGAATAACATTGAGCTATACAAGGTTAGTTATTTTTACATGTTATTATGTATTTCAATTATACTTTACTTGTTAGTACAAAACATGGTGCATATAAAAGGGTTGGGTCATTATCTTTAAGCATGTCCTTCATAATATTCCATATTCAACATATCTTTATTTATTTGGGTCAGTGATAAGATACGAACAAAAAGGATAAAAAAACACAAGTTTATTACATAATATTTCAATCAGTATATTCTGATTATCTACTACAATTAGGACTTACAGGGATGAAGAAAGTATTCGTTATTACAGATATCTACCGCAATCTTTCGTCTATATATACTCATCCTACTCGACGAAACTGATTCAATTGGATATTCCAAAACAAAGCATTCTATATATTTGAGCACGAAAATTCCACAATTAGGCCTGTGGAAGAAATAGTTTAGTGTTAGAATAAACGACTAAGTTTAGGAAATTAAATATTCTGCTAAAAAAACAAGCCACTTAAATGCTTACCCATTGTTTGCACAGTTTAGGTAAGGTATAATCTCCTGCTCCATTTGTTTATTCCTATATCTCCTTATATCTCCTCTAAAAGATAAAGTTGTTTTCAATAGTGCTTCTACCACGGTCAATGAAGCTTTTGCATGTGCTTTTACTTGATCCGGTGTGTGGACATTATTACTGCAATCATATATTTGGAATTTCCATTCAAGAATATTGACAACAAAAAGGTACCAGCTATTGCCCGGATATGAGCACGGAATTAATATATACTTGCATCTCATCCAAGGACGACCAAATATAGGTGCTTTGCCATTCATATAACTTAGCAAAAGAGTTTCATCTGGTTCACCTTTGGTGGTTCCCATTCCTGTATCAGTATGCCACATCATGTGACGAGCACATTCTGCTTCAAATTTGAAATCTATAATTGCATATTCTTTGAAACAAGCGGACAACCATCATTCATGAGCCGCCTCAATAGTTTTAACTCGAGCTCAATATTTTAATGAAATAAATAGATATAAATTAGATTATATATATCGACTATGAAATAAAATCTATTGTAATTCATAGACTTTACTTAAAGCAATATTTATGTCCTGTGTTTGATCCATTAGAGTTTTCAACATGTCTCTTCCAAAGACATTGTTACTGTCATCGTCCAAGTATGCATTGTATGACATAATTTTAATTAATTCCAAATAAATCAAAAGAGAACTTGAAGATTTGAGCTAATACAAGTAAAATTAGATTTATTACCCTGATTGATTCTCCACTATAAAATTTCTAATTTTTATGTATCTTTGCATAGGATAATCTTCCAGAGGATGATCTGAAGATGACGAAAACTGTATTTGTTTTCCCTTATTTTTCTTCTCCTTTATCGACCTTGTAGAGCTCTCAATTTGTTCAGCTGTTGATATCTAATTTGGTTTATCGCAAGGAACAATACTTGTATCGATAGGGACATCTTGTTGCATGGAACCTATGATTGCTTCCATGTTTGATTTCCATTCAGATAATGTTTCAGTGTTTCCTGATTTTGTTCATCAACATAGGATCTCATTGAACTTAAACTGGTACCAATATAAGATTGCATACCCTGATATCTATCTTCCTGCCACTTCTGTTGCTGTTCGAAAAATTGCCTTTGGTTGTCAAGAATTATCTGATAATGATATTGCATGTAATCTTCTTACCATTTTTTTGGCTCCTCAAATAACTGTTTTTGGTTTTCAAGAACCGCATGGTGGTGAGCTCTTGATTCATCATCAAATTCTGCCTTCAAGTTGTTATATACACCAGATACATCTGATGCTATGTGTTGCCTGTAGATACCCAACAATTCTTCCATTTTATCTTCACTTAAGGAGTTGGAGCCACTGGGAACAGAGCTAGACCCAAATACAGGTGAAGATGTAGAAGTACCGGGAATCGTCGTTTCTTGTACATATATATTATCTGGGATTTGTTCTACTGCATCATCCAATACTCCATTTACAATCACATCTAATCTGCTGTGTCCATTATCCATTGGTAATGAAAGAGTTCCGTACCAAAGACTTTGTAATTCTTCTTCATTAGGCTGTAGCACAGCAATCACTTGAGTCTGTAATCAAATTGAAATATCAAAATCTTTTATTTTGAGTTTAATTTTATTTTAAAATAATTGAATGTGAGAGTAATTGTACATTTATAAAAACATACATTACGAGTAGAGAAAAAAAGCTTTATCTCTTTTTCAGTTACAAATTGGTTGGGTTTCCACTTGTATATTCTTGGATATTGTGGTTTTTTATGTCTACGATGTCCAAATTTCTTTCCGATCTTTGAAAATGTTTCATATATCCAATACTACAAGATAATTAAAAATAAATATTATATGTATAAAAATTTTTTATGGGAATATATTGTACATAATAAGTTAATACAAGAATAGGGACTAATTACCTGGAATGCAAGTGGATACCCATGTAACGCATACTTGCATTCTGTTTGTTCATTACGTTGCATCCTTTGTATTCTTTCAAATTGTGATGCTTTCAATGAATATAACAAGATCAAATATACTTTGCTACCCCATGGATATGCAAGGAACTCATCCAGATGCTCAACCATACCAAGAGTTCTATAATCAATTTGTCTTGAAGTGGATGTCAACACAAATTTGACCAATATGACTAAACCAAGCTTCAATTTATCTTCTTCATGTTCGCACGCATGGAATGCTTCATAAAGAATCTTCATACTGATTGGACGTGTACCATTAAAATATTGATTTCTAAGACGATCATTTGTATCATTAATGTCCGTGGATGGTTCATGGCAAGGTAATCCAATAATAAGACAAAATTCTTGCATACCAAATCTGGCTACACGATCGTCTAACCTGACCCAAATTTCATCATTTTTCCCACAATTCACAAGCCTCAATATAAATTCATACACCAACCTACTACTAAATTGTACATTTTTTCCTTTGTAGAAAGCTCCATAAAGATATCCATAAAAATTACTACACATCAACGAAAATTGCTCATTCGAATCTAAAAATTGTACAAAGTCTCGAAGATATTCGAAATTTGGATACTGGACAATTGTAGCAGAAAACCATTGATTCGAAGAAATTATGTATTCTAGAGACATCTGCATAAATTATTCCAAAAATCACATCTTATTTATAAATGAATCTAAAAATTAAAAATAGAGAAACTTTTTTTAAGAGTTCCAAATAAACATTATATTTTCATAACCTATACATGCATAAATATTTTAAAATCGATAATAAAATATCTTATGTTCGTGTCTAGACAATTCATGACATGAAATTATGCCTTGCCTTAGCCTCGCCTCCGTGATTATGGAGACTTGGCCTCCATAATCACGAAGGCCTTGACCTCTATGATGACAGAGGCCTCCGTGATTATGGAAGCCAAGCCTCCGTATTTACGGAGGCCAACGCCTGGCCTTCGTATGATGGAGGCCTCAGCAAGGCCTCCGTGATTACAGAGGCAGGCCTCCATCATACGGAGGCCTTGTTGTGGCCTCCGTAATTATGGAAACCCATTAAGGTTTGGGTCTCCATAGTCATGGAGTTTTTATGGGTAAAATTGTTGCTCATAGACAGATCTGTGCAGATATATGCAAGTTTTTTCGATTGTAAATTTTTAAGTAAAATTGTTACCTTCTCCGGCCAATATCAGAGCTTTTCTTGTTTAAATCTGTGGGGAGTTTCTCTTGAAAATGTATAGATTTCTGGGACTAAAATATAATAAATGAACTTTATACCAACCACAAGATAAAAAGCTATCACATATGAGCTGTATATTATTGTTGTTTTATGCATTTGGTCAACAATCAATGAAGTATTTTTGTTGTGTTATGAAATAAAACTATTCACACCTTTTATAGAATCTCAAATCTACGTCTTTGTTTGAATTCTTTAATTTCATACACAAAATCATATATCAACATATTCACGTGTATTTAGATATTTATTACAATGCAATTTATTTAAACTAAATAAATAACTGAATCAAATTTTCCTTCCATTACAATGAAGGTGTGTAGTATGAATACTTTTTTCCCGATAAATACAACTTAATTTAATTTAGAGTCATTTTTGTACCATGTTTAAACCTTTACCAGCTCATGTCTATGTTCAGTCATTATGAATCAATAGAGTATGGGTATGATAAGATTTTACAGTGTAAATCTTGATCTTTTTCCTTTTTTAATCTAAATTTTGACGTCCTTTTATTATATTTATAATAGGGAGAACGAATAAAATATAGTTTTACATATTTTGCTCTAAGTGTAAATCCTTGAACTTACATTATTTATGTACTATCAGTAAATGAATATTACAAGTAATCTCCTTATCTCATGCAGACAACAAGTTATGACAGTATATGGCCAATAATAAGATTTTACTTAGTACATATTTGTATTACTTCTTATAAAAAAAATTAAGAATAGAAGATAAAGTATGGGAAACCAAATATGATATAATTTTATATGTCTATATATATCTCAAAATCGTTTGCCATAGAAATCTTCTTTTTGTGTGTATTTTGCCTCTATTATTCTGTTACGAAATTGCTACGATGGAAGAATAATACCAATTTCTACTAGAAATTATTTCTAACAATCAAAAGTGGAAAGCTAAAGTGATTGTAGTTGAAAAACAATCACCAAAACCTTCGAGACAAGGCAATGGAAGGTACCAACATTTGATGTTAATGGATACTCAGATAACTCTTCTTCATACATTTTTTCTTCATTTCTTTTTGTTTTTTATTTTGTTTTTTTCTTAATCTAAGATCACGTATATTATAGTTATTTATATGGTTCCTCATCATTTTTCAAGGTAATACTATTCAGGCAAGCTTATATGATTCCAATATCACTGCTTTTGAGGATCAATTTGTTCTGGAAAAAACTTATACTATTTCGAAAGCTTACGTGAAGAACAATACGACAAACTACAGATATTCAACTCGCTCTCTACAATGGACAATATCTGGAGAAACTCGTATTGAAGAATTGAATGAAGATAATCTAGAGTTTGTATTCTCAACATATCAACAGACACAATTTCATGAACTCGAACAATACATGGATACAAATGCTTATTTAAGTAAGACAAAATTTCATAGATATTAAATAATCATATACTGATTCAGAAATATAATTTCCTTCAAATTTGTACTGCTTATGTTAAAAAAAAATTAATGGCTCATTTCAAATTTGCAGATATACTTGCGGTTGCAGTTGATAGGACACTCAAATGATTGATTCAATCCAAAGATGACAACCAAACTTGGTTGCAAGATATCATACTTCTAGACATGAATTTCAAAACAATGGTGCTTATACTTTGGGATTCAGTTGTTAACAGAGAATGCTTACTGATAGCAGACATTATTGACAAAAAGCCAGTCATCTTCGCAACCCGTCTAAAGGTTACATCATTCTTTGGTATGTTCTATTGTATTATTTAAACTCCTATTAAGGCATATATTACATCTTTTTACACATTCTCCATATTTATATTATACAGGTTGAAAATTGTCTACGAAAGTCCGTTCCACTTTCTTCATAAATACACATTCCAACACAGTAAAACAAATGACAAAATGGTATGTACAAAGTGCTATATTTTATTATACTTTTTTTGCCTCTCGATTATTTTTTCACACATTACTATTGGAGTTACTAATTATCTTCATGTCTTTTGATTATGGTAAGAACAAATTCAATTAAAATTGATGATTTTGTATTGAAAAAATCATATATGGACAAAAGCCCCACAAACCTTTCTCCACCTGTGCGAAGTAAATTCACTCATATTCAAAATCTTTAGGGACGCCTTCGAGCGGTAATATTAAGGTTACGTATGCTATTCAATATGTATTTATTTCCTAATATAGAGATATATATTACAAGATATACTCAATCATATTATTTATTTTTCCTTGTAATTTCTCTAAGTATATCCATACTGGTAACAGCAAAAATTTTATTGGGTAAACGACACAGCAACAACAGACAAAATTGATAGCAAATCTTGGTACATGGCCTGCAACAATTATTGTAGACGATCGAATGTTGATTTTGGAAAAAACATATCTTTGTATTTTTTGCAAGAATCCCAATTCCAAAGCTATTTCTCGGTAAAATACACTAACAATTAATTACTTTTCATTTTTTACTTCATTTAGTGAAGGTAAAATATTTACTTATGAATGACTTTTCTATTTCTCTTTATTACTCTTGCATCTATTAATACTAATTTCTTTTTCACTTTAAGGCTAGACCATGTGTGCGGCTTTCAGATGTCACGGGATCAATCAGTGCAAATGCAATTGGTGAACCAGGTGAGAAACTATTATTTACAAGTTCAGAGTCTTTGATGGAAGAAACCAAATTTGTAAGAAATCCAACTTATCTCAAACATTTTGCCATTCAGTACATATTTTAGTAGAATAATATTAATACAATTTAAAACTAACACAGGGTTCAAAGACAAATTTCGAAGCAACCATTAAAAAAATGCAGGATACTGAACAAGCTTTCTACTTAAAAGCATCGCAAAATGAACATAATTCATCAAGTTATAGATTTGATATCATCTCTGTAACAGATTTAGACCATCCAAGTCTAGGACAAGAAATCCAAGCAAATATTGATCATGCAAGTCTTGAACCAAAAATCCAAACAAACGTTAACAGTCAGGTTGTGGTTACAACAGTTGGGAAAAATGTTAGGAAAAACGTTAGTATAGACTATCGAGAAGATTGTCACCTCCAACAAAAAAAACCATTTTCAAATCTTCCAATGAGAGTTCCAACTCAAAAGTGGCTTGTGATGAAAACATAAGTTTAGACTCAAATTCATTTGCTCACAAAGAAAAACTGGAGTAAATGGTAGTCGCAATATTTTCCCTAAAACCAACCTTTTGACAAGAGTGTTGTGTGGTTTTGTGAATTTTTTGCTATTTCGTTTTGTGAAATTTGTCTTCATTGTAAATTTGATCTTGAAATTCTATTTTGTTAAGTATGTATAATTTCCTGATCAAAAACTACCAAACAAAAAAAGTAATGACAAATGATGTATATGTAATTCCTACATCATCCATCTCGAAAACTAGTCATTATTTATTTTATCTTGGCTACACTGTAATTAACGATGGTAATGAAGTTAATTTTTATTTTTTCTTATCTATCACTGACTATAATACAAACACATGATTAATTACGATGAATTTACAAATCACAATCAAACACATTAATATGTATACTATTATCTCAATTATTTGCTGGTTAGTTCCTCACCAATAATTCCATCTTCCGATATATTTTCAAACATATTCAATATATACGCTAACCAAATCATAATTCATACACAGCTCGTGCATCGCACATAACATAAACTAGTAACTATCATATGAAATTTAATTTAATTTGAAATATTATCATCATTGTAAAAAGATATAGCCACGAGTACTTTCGTTATTAAGTAAATATTTCAAGAAACTTATTTATCTCATCTAAAGTATAAAAATAATTTACATTTTGGAAACAATATCGTTGAATATGAAAATAATAGTTGTTCTTCCACAATAAAACTTAGGGGGAAATTAAATAATTTATACTGACTAGTTATTACAGAACATAATTACTATAAACACCGTTGATAACATTAGCATCTTAAATTCATGTGTTTTTCATTTGGCAAACCAATTTTTATGTTGAATATTTTTCTCTAATATATACTTTTCGATAGCTACATTATGTAATATAAATCTTATTATTACATTTGTAAAAAGCTTTTAAAAAATATAATATAAAACAATGGAGTACAATGTGACACATTATTTTTCTTGTAACTATATGAAACAAGAAGTTTTTAGCGATCAGCATCCATTCTTGGACCAATCCTACTTTACATATATATGCTAGTCTTTGACACGTGTTGCACGAGTTTTGTATTTATTATATTTTATTAACGTCAAAATTGTAGATTTTTTAAAACCGGTTGAAGATTCGAAATATTTGGTGAAATCTGATCGTTTGGTTCATTACATTATTGCAGGATACATGGAGATTTCTTTTTAGTTTTTTTTATTTTTCTCTCATTTATTTAATTTTTATTTGTTTTGTTCATATTATAAATATTTTTTTCAATTTAAAATCCTTTTTAATTCTTTTTTCTTTATGAAAAAACTTAATTTTTGCAATTTTAATTAAAAAATATTTATATGTTCTTTATTTAATTTTTGCAACATTCTTTTGTTTAATTTGTTTTGTTTTTATTATATATTTTTTGAAGATTGTTAAAAAAAAAATCTTCATATTATAAATAATTTTTTGTTTGATTTAAAATTCTTTTCGTTCTATGATCAATTCTTTTTTCTTTATATTATAAAAAAATAAATGATTTAACAAATTAAAGATATTAGTATCAAAATTGCAGATTTTTCTAAACTGGTTGAAGATTTGAAGTATTTGGTAAAATCCAATCGTTTGGTTCATTGGATTATCGCAGGATACATGGAAATTTCTTTTTCGTTTTTTATTTTATCCTCATTTACTTATTTTTTTATTTCTTTTGTTCATATTATAAATATTTTTTTCGATTTAAAATCCTTTTTAATTCTTAATATATATTATATATTATCATTGTAGTTAGTTATATAGTAAAAAGATATTAGCTTCTAAAAAAAACATAAAAAAAAATATCACTAACTCTCCGTACACGGAGACTCTTTTTAATTCTTTTCTCTTCATAATAAAATTTAATTTTTTGATTTTAACTCAATAATATTTATATATTCTTTATTTAATGCACGGAGATAGTGTCTCCGTGCACGGAGAAATTTAATTTTTTTTTTTTAATATTTGCATTGTTTAGTTTACACTATATATAATTGTTTTTTCAATTTAAAATTCTTTTTAATTCTTTTTTCTTCAATTTCTTTAAATTACAAGTAACTTTTTCAGTTTTAACTGAAAAATTAAGTTTTATTTGGTTATTTGGAAGAGAAAAGAATTAAAAAGAAATTTAAATTGATAAAAATAATAATTATTTATAAAGTTAAAAAAAATGCCGTTAGAGAGAGCTTTTTTTTTTTAAGCTAATATATTTTTACATATAATAATTAACTACAATAATAATTTCTTTTATTACACTTAAAAAACTTGAAGTAAACTTTTTACTTATAACTAACTCTTTACAATTTAGAAATATACTGAGCTAATATTTTTTTATTGAGCACGGAGTAAAGAGATGAGAGTTGGTGGGAAGTATGAAAAGTTGCGTGTTATAGTAAATTTGGGGGTACACTGTATAATAAAATATATACTAAAATAAACGGCGTCGTTTTTGCTCCCCCACTTAAAAAAAGATGAAATTTAAAACAATTTCCAAAAAAAAAAATACAATAAAAACAAAATAAAAGAAAGTTATAAAAATTAAATAACGAATATAAATATTATTTCATTAAAACTGAAAAATTAAGTTTTATTTGGAAGGAAAAAAATTAAAAAGAAATTTAAATAAATTGATTAAAAAAACAATTATTTATAAAGTTTTAAAAAAATAAAAAATTGGAAACATTTTGTATCCATGCATGGAGAACATTAGTCTCCGTGCACGGAGATTTGCGTAGTGTTACGTTATAAATAATTTTTTTCAATTTAAAATTCTTTTTAATTTCATTCTTTTCAAAATTTTTACTTACAAGTAACTTTTTGTAAAATATTTTCTGTCTTATATTATTTTTATTTTAAAATTTTTTTTAATATAAAAGTGATTTTTTTTTCTATATCCCTATTATATATATCTATATAAGAGTGGTTGAGCACGGAGTGGTGGGAGGAATGGAAATTGCTTGTTGTAGTATTTTCTTACGGGTTAATTTCACAAATGGCGAACGGTCACTGAAGTTTAAAACTTTCAGTAACGGTCACTTAAGTTTCCATGCGCTTTCAAAAATGGTCACTGAAGTCTAAAAACTTTCAGAAATGGTTACTGAAATTTCAATTTTTTGGGCTACTTTTGCGGTAATTTTTCGGCCATTTCCGATCACCGATACCGTCAAATTCTGATACCGTTGGAAAGACCACAATGTCCTCTTCAATTATTACCAAAAATCTCCCCCATAATTCCAAGGGATTCAACTAGAAAATTGTTACAAAATTGGATCAGAAAATATGTCCAGATTTTCAGATTTTTTGGGCCAATTTTGTAGTGATTTTTCGACGACTTCCGACCACCAAAATTGCCGGATTTTGATACCATTGGAAAACCCACAATATCCTCTTAAATTACCATCCAAAATATCCCCCAAACTCTAAAGGATTTGGCCGAAATAAATCCACAAAGTTGATTACCCAGAAAGGCGAAAATGTGGGCTGATTTTTTATGCTACTTTTGAGGTAATTTTTCGACTACTTCCGACCACCAATGCCACTGGATTTTGATACCGTTGGAAAGCTTACAATATCCTCTTCAATTATCATCAAAAATATCCCCCAAAATCCAAAGAATTCTGCCGGAATAAACCCACAAAGTTGGCTACCCGAAAAGGCGAAAATTTGGGCAGATTTTATGGGCTACTTTGAGGCAACATTCCGGCCACCAATACCATCGGATTTTGATACCGTTGGAAATCCTATAATGTCCTCTTCAATTATCATGAAAAATCTCCTCCAAACTCCAAAGGATTCGGTCGGAATAAACCCACAAATTTGGCTACCCGGAAAGGTGAAAATCTAGGCAAATTTTTCAGTTTTTTGGGCAACTTTGGCGGCAACTTTCCAGCAACTTCCGACCATCGATTTTGCCAAATTTTGATATCATTGGAAAGCCTACAATCTCCTTTTCAATTACCACCCAAAATTAGCCGGTTTGGTGGTGGGAATTCACTGGAAAAAATCACCAAAAAATCTGAAGATTTTGGCAGATTTTCAGATTTTTCTGCGATTTTTCGATTGAATTCCTTGGAGTTACGGGAAGATTTTGGGTAGTAATGGAAGAGGACATTGTGGACTTTTCAACGGTATCAAAATTTGGTGGTATCGGTGGTCGAAAATAATAGAAAAGTTGTCACAAAAGTAGCCCAAAAAATTGGAAAAAAAACTTCAGTGGGCGTTTCTGAAAGTTTTTAAACTTTAGTGACCATTTCTGAAAGTTTTTAAACTTCAGTGACTGCTTTTGCAAGTTTTTAAACCTCAGTGACAATTTTTGAAAGCGCCTCAAAACTTAAGTGACCATTACTGAAAATTTTAAACTTCAGTGACCGATTTGTAATTTACTCTATAGTTCAGTGACCGTTTGTGAAATTAACCCATTTTCTTATTGTATAATAAAATATATATTAAGCAAGGCAAACGACGTCGTTTTGCTCCCCCAATTATTAAAAAATAAACCAATTCAAATAAATAACTAAAACTAAAAAAGATACTATTCATCTCTTTCTTCACCCGCCCCAACCCCACCCTACCCCCACCAAGACACCGTGTTCTTCCCTTTTTCACCAGTTTTCTTCTTCAAAAAAACAGAAAAACCAACACAAAAGTAGAAAATGCATAGAGAATCTATGAAATAAAAGAGTTGATTACCAAATCCATAGCCTCCCTCTTCAGAGCATCCATAGCTTCATCTTTTTCCACCATCTCTAAACGCACAAACAAAAACAACTGAAAATTCAATTTTTAAAACCAACATATGCAAGTATATATGCAAACCCACAAATCGTCATGTAAATTTATGTTGAAATAAAACACCAAGTAAAATTGAAAAGGGAACTCACTGGACAAATTGATTAAATAGTGTGGTATAGGTAGAAATGATGTACAGAGCGTGGGTTGGATTAGAAATGGAATGGAGCAAATTCTGCCATCCTTTTGATCTCTATCTTCTCTCACTCACTTGTGTATTGGAAGGAGGAAGAGAATAGTTTACACTTTACAATTTACAGTATGGTTTGGATGGGGTGGGGGTAGCGTGTGGGAGTGGGGTGGGGTGAAGAAGGAGGTGAATAGTGTTTTTTTGTTTTAGTTATTTATTTTAATTGTTTTATTATAGGGTTAAGTAACTTTTACTTTTTTACCCTTTTCAATTAGTCAAAAATTGATCAATGTTTAATTTTATTAGTCAACTACAGTCAAACGGACGGTTTCCATCCATTTGGACTTTGAGTGCGGATTTTTGAAAGGTTTGGTACTTCCAGTGGCACAAACTAAAGGTTTGAGCAAACTCTGCTAATAAACGAAAGGTTTGATATCTCGACTACAATTTTCCCTATAAATTAATCAAAATTCTTCTCCATTTTATACATTTTTCTTTGACCAAGTAAAATTTATAAAATTGTACTATGTGTCCTTTGAAATGAAGCAATGGCCCTCATTTCGCTTTACGTTCAACTTCCATTGCATTTTATGTTTGGGATTGATTTGCCTTGTACTTGCATTAACTTTTCCATGAAAGTTTCAACTATTAGGGTCCATTTGATTGCAAAGATGAAATTTGAGTGGAAAGAAAACGAATTACAGGGAATTAAATTGTTTAGAAATTGTTTTCCTGAGAATTGTAAATTATTGTGTTTGATCGGTATAATTTTTCACGTGGAAAATATTGAAATAAAGATTTTTTTATGTTCGTTTGGCTTTGTTTTACATGAAAATTATCAATTAAAGGGAAATTTTTTATGTTCATTTGGCTTTGTTTTACATGAAAATTATCAATTAAAGGGAAAGATTTTATTGATATTGGGGATGAAGTTTATGTTCATAGCCTATCTTTTGGTGTTCGTTTGACTTTGTTTTACATGAAAATTTCCAATTAAAGGAAAATATTTTTTTACAATAATTCTTAGAATTTATTTTCATGGCCAAAAAAAAAGAAAAAATAAAAATGCTACAGTAATCTAGGAAAATGGATCAATTTTCCTCCAAAACATGAAAAATGTCTATGTGGCATAAAAATGCGGAAAATGAATTCCAAGAAAATTTTTGCCAATCAAACACTAAAAAAATGAAAAGATGGAATTGCAATTTCATTTTCCATGAAATTTCCACCCTATCAAAAACACTCTTAATTTACAAGAAATTAATACTTTCTTGTCTCTTTAATAAATTAAAATTTTATATAAGACCATCATCAAAATAATATAAATAAGGAATGTGCTACTTGTACATGAGTGTTCATAAAGATGTTCACCTCCTCACACGGTAGGAGACTTACTTCGAATAAATTATATCTTATTCGAAGTGGATCTCCCTCCATGTCAAGGGGGGACACCGTTATGGATACCCTGATATCTGTGTAACATCATCCTATGAGTAATGTTATTCATCGTTGATGGTATTCAACACTAATTTAGGAAATTGTGGTATGTGGTTTTCATTGCCACCTAAACAAGTGTTGGTGTTGAACACTTGTTATGATAAGTAGAATGCCTCGATTAACACACACACACACACACACACACACAGTATAATCATGTTATTTGTACAACCTTGGATGATAACTTCACACTAGACAACATTACATTCATCCATGTTAAAAACTGTTAAAAACTATTTTTTAAAATTAACTGTCCAAAATTGTCAACAATGGTTGTACAAATAGCTTGATTGTATAGAGTATATTGTTCGACTATCACTATCTATTTTTAAAATTTTTTTGTTTTTATATTGAAATAGAGGAATTCTCGACTACTAAAGCCATGATAGAGAGCCTTGTCCTAATATTAGGAGCTATGAAGCTTGCTTAGTAAAAGGAATACTAAAGAATCCAGAATGCCTAGTAATCTCTGATACCACTTGAAGAATCCAGAAAGTCTAGTAATGCTTTGATACCACTTGAAACTTTGCACTAAAAAGTTACAATATCAAATTCAAATTTTAGCGTTACCGAGTTTACGTTGTAGATTACCAATTTGTTTGATCTTACGTGAGGAATTATACTAACCAAAACAACACGTCACTTTAATTAGTTTCTAGATGGTTAAACATACAACTCAATTTAATCCTATGTTTAAATGTTGCGGTTTGTAATAAATTATGAAAAGCAGTAAAAACAAAAATTTTGATGGCGGAAAAACCCAACGTGGGAAAAACTCTAGGATCAAGCCAATTATCTCCACTATCGACAATCCAGAGCATACAATGATAAGCCTATCATGTACCCGTTAAGACCCGCTGCCACAGCCTTACGATCTACTGTCTTACACACCTTTAGCGCTAGAACTCCTGATTTATTTCTTGTAGCCTCCTACTTCCATAGATTCCTCTAGCCTCCTGATCTATCTCCTGCAACCCAATCTGTTATCTCCTAGAGCCTCTTGGTCTATACTAAACGTCTCTCCAAGTGGAACACCAAGAACCGCCCGTTCTTGTGCTTGTAACTGCGCTTCAATCCACCTCTCTGAATCCCCCAATGAGAGAGTCACTTCCTTAACTGATTTAAGGATAACACGGTGTTTTGTCTTCGAGAACCTTGATGTTTACCCCAAAGAATAGATTGCAAGATCACAAGACCAATAAGTTTGATTCAATCCCTTGAAGCTCTCTCTTGGATCACTCAAAAATGTTATGAGAATGTGTTGATGTGAAAGCACAAAGTGGCAATCTCTCTTTTCACGTCCCAGACTTCTGCAATTTATACTTGGGGTCAATATGTGTCTTGGGCCGTGTAAAAATCTCAAAAAATGCGAATTAGGGTTTTTCGGATAACAATGTCGCTCAAGGGACGCTGTTTCGCTCGAGTGATGCCTGGGAGAAAAGCGAGCGACGATGATTTTGCTTTTTACGCTTGAGCGATGGTAGGGCAAGAAACTAGTGAAATTCCGACGCCGCATTCTTGAATTCATCTTCAAGCTGGATCCCTAGTCCATTCTATCTAACTTTGCAAACTTGCACCATAAGTCCCTGACTTTTACAAATATACAATTAAGCCCTTTTGTCTACATAATTGCCAATTACACGTTTAGATCTAACACAGACGTAGTGAAAGAGTCACCATAAAACACAGCTATCAGCTAAATGAAGGATTCAAGTAGTATTTCTCACTAACTGACTGCCCTCAACTAATGTCGGGCCACAAGAAAAAAAAAATGTTTCTATAAGTGATTGATTGTAGTTTTGAAGGCTACAAATTCAATTTCTAAAATGTCGTTGGCGTGGGTTGCGCGGTCATTTTTTTCTTTTGGCATTTGAATTCGCAGCCTTCAATTTTCGGATCAAAAATTCCTTTTGGACGATTTCTTTGGAAAGTCAAGCATTAAATATGATGAAATAGACCCTTTTCCGCGCCTCTCTTCCAAGTTTCAAGTACTAAACAATAAATATTTAAAAAAAAAAAGATTAAATAAGAAAAATAGTAAACAAGAAAAGTAGCCCAAGATATGGGTTAAAATCTAATTTGTAAGGTAGCAGTGATCTTCTGGGATGTTAAACATAAATCCTATCACCTTAATTTTCCCTGATTTTGTCCTTGTTATTGGTCCTATTGTCATGATTAACTAACAAAAAGATATATTATTTCGAATCCCCTAAAAATGGTCACTAGTTCCCTCACTATGTTCCTAATGTCGAGTCTTGTTTAACCTGACTTTTCAAATGACGGATTTTAAGTGTCCAACAACTTTTTATCCGTATTCTGCAAAATAGTCCCCGTACTACCATATTTATGCATTATAGAATTTGAATCTCTTTACCCAAAGGAAAATTCTACTGTTATCTTAATAACAATCTGTCTTCAATCTTTAGAAAACGCAAGGTAGTTCTTAAGTAATCGTTCACTATTTTTGCATAATACACTAGACTAAATTAGAAAAGTAATATATAACTCGAGAAAATTATACACATTAGGTTCATTTAACACATTTATGTTGTACATAATAGGATCGCTCGACAAATTTAAAGTTGTGCTGGTACGTAGTTGACAGTTGCACCCCATTTTCATTATTCACATGTTTATTTTCATTTTATTTTATTGATTAATAATGGTGTTACATGTTAACATATTTTATTTCAATAACTATAAAATAGGCTTAAGATTCTAGGCTAGCGTGGCAATTAATAATGATGTCACGTGCTAACATATTTTAGGGGTAGTTTTTATATTGGTTGAATTATTGAGCCTATTTTCCATAATGGTCTTTCCTATTAAAAGTACTATTTTACCCTTACTAAAGTTATTTGCAAGATGTATCTTATATCTTTAAGGATTTATTAGTCATGACCTATATCTATATTTTTCAATCTTTTGAGCACCTTTAAATATTCTTTATATTTTAATAGTTCTTCAAAAATTATAGGTTGACCTTTCTTGGTTATATATCCTTTAAATAATCCTTCTGAAATTTCTTGTTGTATATTTCTATGTTTGGTTATGATATCTTCTACCTTTCTTATTTCTCTACTAGTTCCTACAAAATCAAATCCTATATTATTTCTACAATTATAATCTATATCTCTATATATTTTTTCAATTTTTTCTTTACCAACAGGAAATATATCATCAGATTTTTCATCTAATTTAAGTAAGAATGAGACATCTTTTTCATCTAAAAATAAAATAAGATTATTATCATTAGTGGATGTAGATGCTTGTGAATTGTTCATCAAAATAATTAAAGCATAAGCATGTAAGAATAAGTAAATAACTTAAAGTAATCAAGTGAAAATAAACAGGTTTTCCCTCCAGTATGCTCTTATAGATGCTTTGCATGTACTTAATCAATCTTCTGAATCAAGTAAAGTTTTAAAATGTTTTGAAATCATTTGGGTCCACAACTGCTTCCGCAAAAGGCTTTTCAATTAAGGTTGCATTTCTCATTCTAGAGAACTAGTCGTATTTCCACAAACGCTATCTCACAGTATCCAGAGTCTCTGTTTTCACCTCTATCCAAACTCTTTTTAGAATCAAGTTCCTACTTGAAACGAAATTTTAAAAGATAACTCACACACAAGGTGCTACAAATTTTTGTTAGAAAACTACATTTTTCCCCTAAACCATTCATCAAATACGGGTACTTTGGCATGGCTAACATCCATTCAAAATCAATATTTTGAAAATCTTTAAAATCTCTATCTATACTGCAGAGGAATCATGAGAAACTTAACAAAATCCTTTTATGTAAGTTTTGTTGAACATAACAAACTTTACTTTGATATTAATAAATTGAAATTGTACATGCTTACAAACTATATTTACATACCTTTGGTACTCACCTTATGAAGTTCAGAACTCCATAAGTGATTACCTTATTACACGCTTTCCTATCTTCAAGCTATCTAATATTTTTCTGAATACAAGTGGTGTATACAGTTTACAAAAGATTTCTCTCAGATATGTTTAAGAGATAAGCTATTTCGAGATCTCTTTCTTCTTCCTTCATGCCCCCTTTTATAGGAGATTTTGGAATCTTATCTTGGACAGGTGTTTTCCACCTTTCTTTGTTGGGTAGTTAGGCCATCTTATCTCCACCGAATTCTTCATTGTCTTCTTGTTGGGTGGACCTCTTCTCTTGAAATTAGATATCTTATCTTTTGAATTTGTCTACCACTTGTAACCATTGGTGGGGAGTAGTCACAATTATAGAGACTTTTCTTGTACTATCTTCTGTCTTCTAGTAGTCACAGTTTTTCTTTAATAAATTTCTTTATTAAAGTAGTGATAAAGGGCTACTTTAGTCACCATCACTTTTCCATTTTTGAATCAAAGAATTTTGCAAGGAATTCTTCATCATTAAGGGATGCTTGACTCATATCTTCAACTACACAGTATTCACAATGGTGATCACTGTAATTCCAAAGTAATTTGTATAATTCTTTAGCCATATCCTCTGATCCATGCACTTGGTTGAATATAATTGTAGATAATAAATGATCGAGATAACAAATATCTTCTTCTTTGGTATCCATCCTTGCATTGGAATAAATGATATGATCTTCAGATAGATAAACCCATATTTTTTCTTTCTCAGTAATTATCTGAGTTACATGTTCAAATATCTCTTTATACCCTTTTGCTCGTCTGTAGGGCATCATATTTAGAATATCTTGATATCCATTTTTAACAACATTTTGATTGGTTGGTAAAAATGTTGATTTGTGATTCCCATTTTGATCACATGGAACGACGGATGCATATATTCAAGAATAGGATCCCACTCCATAGTTGCTGAATGGAATCTTATATATATATTTGTTGT
>NW_019258807.1:0-1076 GCF_002742605.1 Olea europaea var. sylvestris
TTCACGACGGTGTCGAAATGGGCTAAAATTTGACAGGTTGATCGGAAACAAAAATCGCGCCTGGGACAATTTCGTCATTTTTCGCGACGGTGTCGAAATGGGCTGAAATTTGACGGGTTGATCGGAAACAAAAATCGCGCAGTTGGAAATTTCGTCATTTTTCGTCATTTTTCGGGCCAGTGTCGGAATAGGCTAAAATTTGACAGGTTTATCGGAAACAAAAATCGCGCAGGGGGTAATTTCATCATTTTTCGCGGCGCTGTCGGAATGGGCTAAAATTTGACGGGTTGATCGGAAACAAAAATCGCGCCGGGGGCAGTTTCGGCATTTTTCGCGACGGGGTCGGAATGGGCCAAAATTTGACAGGTTGATAGGAAACAAAAACTACGCCAGGGGCAATTTCGTCATTTTTCGCGATTGTGTCGGAACAGGCTAAAATTTGACAGGTTGATTGGAAACAAAAAACGTGCCTGGAGTAATTTCGTCATTTTTCGCGATTGTGTCGGAACAGGCTAAAATTTGACAGGTTGATTGGAAACAAAAAACGTGCCTGGAGTAATTTCGTCATTTTTCGCGATTGTGTCGGAACAGGCTAAAATTTGACAGGTTGATTGGAAACAAAAAACGTGCCTGGAGTAATTTCGTCATTTTTCGCGATTGTGTCGGAACAGGCTAAAATTTGACAGGTTTATCGGAAACAAAAATCGCGCCGGGGGCAATTTCGTCATTTTTCGCGATTGTGTCGGAACAGGCTAAAATTTGACAGGTTGATTGGAAACAAAAAACGTGCCTGGAGTAATTTCGTCATTTTTCGCGACGGGGTCGGAATGGGCCAAAATTTGACAGGTTGATAGGAAACAAAAACTACGCCAGGGGCAATTTCGTCATTTTTCGCGACGGCGTCGAACTGGCCTAAAACTTGGCCGGTTGATTGGAAGCAAAACTCGCGCCGGGGAAATTTCGTAATTTTTCGCCACGGCGTCGGAATGGGCAAAAATTTGACAGGTTGATCGGAAACAAAAATCTCGCAAGGGCTAATTTCGACATTTTTCGCGACGGTGTCGGAATGGGCTAAA
>NW_019258808.1:0-1076 GCF_002742605.1 Olea europaea var. sylvestris
TCGTGACGTATGAGGGATTTCGGACATTTTTCGAAAGAGTGAGCACTTTCATATTTGGAACGCTTGGATTGTCGGCGTACGAATAATTGACTGTAACTTCTGCACACGTTGTCCGTTTTGGTCCCGTAAGTACTTTTTGGAAATGTAGCGATCGTTTTGGATTGAACTCACCACATCGTCGTGACGTATGAGGGATTTTGACCATTTCTCGAAAGAGTGAGCACTTGCATATTTGGAACGCTTGGATTGTCGGCGTACGAAGAATTGACCGTACCTTCTGCACACGTTGTCCGGTTTGGTCCCGTAAGTCCTTTTTGGAAATGTAGCGATCGTTTGGGATTGAACTCACCACTTCATCGTGACGTATGAGGGATTTCAGACATTTTTCGAAAGAGTGAGCACTTTCATATTTGGAACGCTTGGATTGTCGGCGTACGAATAATTGACCGTAACTTCTGCACACGTTGTCCGGTTTGGTCCCGTAAGTACTTTTTGGAAATGTAGCGATCGTTTTGGATTGAACTCACCACTTCATCGTGACGTATGAGGGATTTTGACCATTTTTCGAAAGAGTGAGCACTTGCATATTTGGAACGCTTGAATTGTCGGCGTACGAAGAATTGAGCGTAACTTTTTCACCCGGTGTCCGTTTTGGGCCCGTAAGTCCATTTTGGAAATGTAGCGATTGTTTTGGATTGAACTCACCACTTCGTCGTGACGTATGAGGGATTTTGACCATTTTTCGAAAGAGTGAGCACTTGCATATTTGGAACGCTTGGATTGTCGGCGTACGAATAATTGAGCGTAACTTCTGCACACGTTGTCCATTTTGGTCACGTAAGTACTTTTTGGAAATGTAGCGATCGTTTTGGATTGAACTCACCACTTCATCGTGACGTACGAGGTATTTTGGCCATTTTTTAAAAGAATGAGCACTTGCATATTTGGAACGCTTGGATTGTCGGCGTAAGAAGAATTGACTGTAACTTTTGTACATGGTGTCCGTTCTGGGCACGTAATAACTTTTTGGAAATGTAGCGACCGTTTTGGATTGAACTCACCACTTCGTCGTGACG
>NW_019258809.1:0-1076 GCF_002742605.1 Olea europaea var. sylvestris
ATTGAGCGTAACTTTTGCACACGGTGTCCGTTTTGGGCCCATAAGTACTTTTTGGAAATGCAGCGACCATTTTGAATTTAACTTACCACTTCGTCGTGACGTATGAGGGATTTTGGCCATTTTTCGAAAGAACGAGCACTTTTATATTTGGAAGGCATGGATTGTCGGCTTTCGAAGAATTGAGCGTAACTTTTGCACACGGTGTCCGTTTTGGGCCCATAAGTACTTTTTGGAAATGCAGCGACCATTTTGAATTTAACTCACCACTTCGTCATGACGTATGAGGGATTTCGCCCATTTTTCGAAAGAATGAGCACTTTTATATTTGGAAGGCATGAATTGTCGGCGTTCGTAGAATTGAGCGTAACTTTTGCACACGGTGTCCGTTTTGGGCCCATAAGTACTTTCTGGAAATGTAGCGAACGTTTTGGATTGAACTCACCACTTCGTCGTGACGTATGAGGGATTTCGCCCATTTTTCGAAAGAATGAGCACTTTTATATTTGGAAGGCATGGATTGTCGGCGTTCGAAGAATTGAGCGTAACTTTTGCACACGGTGTCCGTTTTGGGCCCATAAGTACTTTCTGGAAATGTAGCGACCGTTTTGTATTGAACTCACCACTTCGTCGCGACTTATGAGGGATTTCGACCATTTTTCGAAAGAATGAGCACTTTTATATTTGGAAGGCATGGATTGTCGGCGTACGAATAATTGAGCGTAACTTTTGCACAAGGTGTCCGTTTTGGGCCCATAAGTACTTTTTGGAAATGCAGCGACCATTTTGGATTGAACTCACAACTTCGTTGTGACGTATGAGGGATTTCGCCCATTTTTCGAAAGAATGAGCACTTTTATATTTGCAAGGCATGGATTGTCGGCGTTCGAAGAATTGAGCGCAACATTTGCACACGGTGTCCGTTTTGGGCCCATAAGTACTATCTGAAAATGTAGCGATCGTTTTTTATTGAACTCACGACTTCGTCGTGACGTCTGAGGGATTTCAGCCATTTTTCGAAAGAATGAGCACTTTTATATTTGGAAGGCATGGATTGTCGGCGTACGAAGAATTGAGCG
>NW_019258810.1:0-1076 GCF_002742605.1 Olea europaea var. sylvestris
TGTAGTATACATAATTTTTTAAAGTAATCTGCCCCCAGCACGAGTACAAGGGACTACAAGTCACTATATTGTATAAATTAATTTCAACTTTAAAAGAAAATGGTTCACATAAGATATTGTTGCTTTATAGTTCAGGGACCAAGGGTCTTGTGCAGGCTCTGTGAGCATAAATTTTGTGCTTATATGGTTATTTCATGAATCTTATTCAAATTTGTGAATTTATTGGGTCAAAAATGTGTAACGCCAAATGTTGGCATAATTGACCTGTATGAAGAGCAACTGCAGATTAGCCCCTCTACACACAATGGAAGCCAGGAATATCCGTTTCTCAATAATAATTTTGCAATCAATTGAACCCTGCCGACGGTCCCTGTAACTCAACCATATGTAACCTTAGTGTTTCAAATACAACTCTCATTGTAATACCTTTTCACTAAATATTATTAGCTTTCTCGTTAGTAATGTAATTCATATGACTAATCAATATTTCGTTTTTATTTCTCTACAACTCTTTACTTCGCATTTCCAAGAATCACTTGGTTGCAAACAATTGACGCACATAAATCATCAATGCACTACAATCACTTCAAGTAAGCTAATCTCAACTTGGTAAAGAAAAAACCAATAAAGTTGAACCACGACAATGCAATTGAAGTCGTGTATAAAATAACTCAAAATAACTGCACATTATAAAAAGAAAATGAACTTAACAACTCAAAATTGAAGTATAACTGTTGCAATGTGGCAAAGAAAACTATAAAAGGTTAAAATGAAGAAATATAACATCAATTTGAAAAATAGCAAAGATAAGCCAATGAATAGAAAAAAAGTGAATAATTACGAAACAGAAGAGGATACAATAATGCTACTCATACAAGCCTGCCAACAGGGGGCTGAGGTGGCTTCACCTCAGCCCTTGATAATTTATGAAATTAAAGTCAAGGGCTGAGGTGGGCTGAGGTGAAGCCACCTCAGCCCCCTTTTTTAACCCTGTCAGTAGGCCTGTGAGTATAGCATCTGTCAAGAGGATAACATGACAAAATAATAAGCAATGGAACACTGGATTACATGGAAAA
>NW_019258811.1:0-1076 GCF_002742605.1 Olea europaea var. sylvestris
TTTTTGAACTTGCAATCTATCTAAGACGTCTAACTTTAATTCGTCCAACCCCAATAAATTTTGAAATAGTGACTCGGTATACTCATCATCATTTAACTTATGTTGCAAGCACACTCTAATCGATTGCACGTTGATTTTCATAGGCAACACGGCCTCCTGTCCATAAGTAAGTTGGAAAGGAGTAACTTTGGTACTTGACCGATGTGATGTTCTATAAGCCCATAAGGCCTTATTCAAACATTCGTGCCAATTTCTGGCATTTTCATCTATCATTTTTCTGATGATATTTTTTAGAATCTTATTAGAAGATTTTGCTTATCCGTTGGATTGAGCGTAATATGGTGTGGAGTTTACTAATTTACCCCAAACTCGCTCAAAAACTTGTTCACTTGATCCCCATTCAAAGATGTTCCGTGATCTACCATTAACGTTTGTGGAATTCCAAACCTATAAATGACGTGATCACGGATAAACTCTGTGACATTTTTTTGGGTGATCTTTTTCAAAGGTACCGCCTCTACCTACTTGGTGAAATAGTCGGTTGCAACTATAACAAAAGTATGTTGCTTGGGTGATGGGAGATAAATCTTCCCTATCAGGTCTATCACCCAACCCTTGAACGGCCAATGTTTAATAATATGTGCCATCTCTCGTGCTGGTACCCTTTGTATTGGACCATGCTTTTGGCATGCTAAACAACTCTTTGCATACTGAACGCATAATTCTCCCATCTTTGGCCAAAAATATCCACTCCTAATAATTAACCATCTCATCCTTTGGCCAGCTTGATGAGCTCCACATATCCCTTCTTGCACCTCAGCCATGATCCTCCTGACTTCTTGCAAACTTACACACTTTAACAATATACCATCAGAGCGTTTCTTAAACAACTCTTCATCTATTAGTATATAGTTCAGCAAACACAAGTTCATTTTCCTACTAATCCTTCCATTAGGTTCTTTAAGGAACCTTTTAATAGCTGTTCTCCAATCTATTACATCTCCATCTTGTATGCAGTGAAATTCAATCTTTCTCGCCCTTTTTTGAGTCACGGGCAATATAGTTCCATACTCACA
>NW_019258812.1:0-1076 GCF_002742605.1 Olea europaea var. sylvestris
GAACAAACCCGAAGTTATCATGAAATCGAAAACCACTTTTCATTGGCTCGATTCCAATCGAATTAGACTTGCAATTTACCAAAGACGAACTAACTCGAAGTTAGCATGAAATCAAAAACCACTTTTCATTGGCTCCATTCGAATCGAATTAGACTTGCAATTCGGCAAAAATGAACAAACCTGAAGTTATTATGAAATCAAAAACCACTATTCATATGATCGATTCCAATCGAATTAGACTTGCAATTTGCCAAAAACGAACAAACCCAAAGTCATCATGAAATCGAAAACCACTTTTCATTGGCTCGATTCCAATCGAATTAGACTAAAATTCGCAAAAAATGAACAAACCCGAAGTTATCATAAAATCAAAAACCACTTTTGATTGCCTCAATTCTAATCGAATTAAGCTAGCATTTCGTAAAAAATGATCAATCCCGATGTTATCATGAAATCAAAAACTACTCTCCATTGGCTCAATTCCAATTGAATTAGACTAGCATTTCGCCAAAAATGAGCAAACCCGAAGTTATCATAAAATTGAAAACAACTTTTCATTGGTTCGATTCCAATCAAATTAGACTTGCAATTCGTTAAAGACGAACAAACCCAAAGTTTCATAAAATCAAAAAGCACTTTTCATTGGCTCCAATCCAATTGAATTAGACTAGCAATTCGCCAAAAATGAACAAACCCAAAGTTATCATGAAATTGAAATCCACTTTTCATAGGCTCGATTCCAATCGAATTAGACTTGCAATTTGCCGAAAATGAACAAACCTGAAGTTATCATGAAATCGAAAACCACTTTTCGTTGGCTCAATTCCGATCGAATTAGACCAGCAATTCGCAAAAAATGAACAAACCCGAGTTATCATGAAATTGAAAACCACTTTTCATTGCCTCGATTCTAATTAAATTAGACTAGCATTTCGCAAAGAAGAAACCAACCCGAAGTTATCATGGAATCAAAAACTACTTTCAGTTGGCTCGATTCCAATCGAATAAGACTGGCATTTCACCAAAAATGAACAAACCCGAAGTTATCATGAAATCAAAAACCACTTTTCATTGGC
>NW_019258813.1:0-1076 GCF_002742605.1 Olea europaea var. sylvestris
CATCGTATAGGCTGTTTAAATCAATAAATTGATTAAAATCATGTTTAGTAGTGCGATGAACCAAACTTCCAGTACATTTTTCAGCATCACTTTTCACAATACTAAAATCTCCAACAATAATAACTGGTTTTTGGGAAGCAAATAAAGATGCAACAAATGACCATAAACTCCTGCGAAGAATGTAGTCACATTTGGCATAAACCACAATAATGAGAGCTGAAATACCCTGCCTTGTTGCATCCAACGCAATAAACTAATCATTGTTGAAAACATCCTTAACAATAAAAGAATTTGGCAATCAAATCCAGATCCCCCCGTCTTCATTAGTAATCACCTTGGGAAAGTCTAATCTTCTGTTAAAACCAAAAGCTTGAGTAGCAGACACTATAGGCTCCAGAATAGCAAAAAAAGAAATTTTAGAACTACGAACAATATTATGAAGATGATGAGTCATGGCAGAGTTCCCCACGCCTCTAACATTCTACACTAAAAAAGAGGACATTAATATTAGGGAGCAAGAGAATCACTGACCAGCAAGTTAGATATTATCGATCAAGGCATCAAATGAATTTCCAATAGGAATATTTCCCAATTGTCTCTGCATTACAATTTGAAGACAATCTGCTTGTGAAATGGATTTATTCTTAACAACAATAGTAAAATTTTCAAAGTCATCCATTTCATGTGCTTTTACACTAATTCCATCATCAATAGGTGAAATGGTGGCGGAATAATACCTCTCGATCTACTTGGTGGCCGTTAGCATTCTTGCTACTCCGACGAGCGTGTGTAACCTGAAAAGTGAGGGTGGGGCTTTCTCCCCCGTTTTACCTTCGGCCTGAGAATCAGTATACATGTTAAAAGAAATAAGGACGAAATTCAGATGACTAAAAAATATGCAGTCATCCATACCTGTGTCGCCCTCGGGGGTATTTATAGACGTTGGAAGCCGAGTGAGAGCCGGGTGGTTGTAGTGCTACGTGTCTCCATGTTGGCCTTCCCATTATCCCTAGGTTCTGAGTGGGGGGTCTTAACTTTCAGCCTGGAGGTTGTGCCTGTGGTAACCACTAAGTAAC
>NW_019258814.1:0-1076 GCF_002742605.1 Olea europaea var. sylvestris
AAATGGCCGAAATCCCTCATACGTCACGACGAAGTGGTGAGTTCAATCCAAAAGGGTCGCTATATTTCCAAAAAGTACTTATGAGCCCACAACGGACACCGTGTGCGAAAGTTACGCTCAATTCTTCTTACGCCGACTCTCCAAGCGTTCCAAATATGCAAGTGCTCGTTGTTTCGAAAAATGGCTTAAATCCCTCATACGTCACGACGAAGTGGTGAGTTCAATCCAAAAGGGTCGCTACATTTCCGACAAGTACTTATGGGCCCACAACGGACACCGTGTGCAAAACTTACGCTCAATTCTTCTTACGCCGACTCTCCAAGCGTTCGAAATATGCAAGTGCTCATTCTTTCGAAAAATGGCCGAAATCCCTCATACGTCACGGCGAAGCTGTGAGTTCAATCCAAAAGGGTCGCTACATTTCCGACAAGTACTTATGGGCCCACAACGGACACCGTGTGCAAAACTTACGCTCAATTCTTCTTACGCCGACTCTCCAAGCGTTCGAAATATGCAAGTGCTCATTCTTTCGAAAAATGGCCGAAATCCCTCATACGTCACGGCGAAGCTGTGAGTTCAATCCAAAAGGGTCGCTACATTTCCGACAAGTACTTATGGGCCCACAACGGACACCGTGTGCAAAACTTACGCTCAATTCTTCTTACGCCGACTCTCCAAGCGTTCCAAATATGCAAGTGCTCGTTCTTTCGAAAAATGGCCGAAATCCCGCATACGTCACGACGAAGTTGTGAGTTCAATCCAAAAGGGTCTCTACATTTCCAAAAAGTACTTATGGTCCCAAAACGGACACTGCGTGCAAAAGTTACTCTCAATTCTTGTTACGTCGACTCTCCTAGCGTTCCAAATATGCAAGTGCTCGTTCTTTCGAAAAATGGCCGAAATCCCGCATACGTCACGACGAAGTTGTGAGTTCAATCCAAAAGGGTCTCTACATTTCGAAAAAGCACTTATGGTCCAAAACGGACACCGTGCGCAAAAGTTACGCTCAATTCTTGTTACGTCGACTATCCAAGCATTCCAAATATGCAAGTGCTCGTTCTTTCAAAAAATGGCCG
>NW_019258815.1:0-1076 GCF_002742605.1 Olea europaea var. sylvestris
ACCGTGACATTTAAAATTGCTCGTGTGAATGAAAACAACGTTAAAAAGTTTAAGTACTCGGCAGAATATAGGATGAAACTTTTGTCCCATAAAATTAAAAAATGAATTTTTTAAGAACTTGTATGATAAACTTTATATAGAACGTGTACTGAAGTGGACTTAAAGCGCGTGAAGAAATTTTTGCTCTCTCCCATTCTTTAAGACAAAATCAGGGTCTTTTTCAGACTCCTTCGTCAGTAACTTTTTCGAAAACCCTCCATCGACCCACACCCATAATCTCCAGCACCACCATATACGTCACCTGCACCGCCATGTCGACCACCGACGCCGAAGTTGATCCCGCCGTGTGGAATGCAATTGCAGGCTCCTCTGTTCAAATTCCTCCACGCAGTTCCCGCGTCTACTACTTCCCACAAGGCCACCTTGAAAATTCATCGGCAACCCCAATTCAGAGCTACCATTTATTCCTCAGTCGACCCTTTATTCTGTGCCAGGTCAGTTCTATTCAATTCCTCTCCGATGAATCCGATCAAGTTTATGCTAAAATTCATCTGCAGCACCTCCACCCGCGCCGTCCTCGCCTCAGAGACATTGGCAATAACAGTGAAAATGTGCAAAACGACTTGACTTCTTATGCCAAGATTTTGACTCGGTCCGATGTTAACAAACAATACGGTAGATTTTGTGTTCCCAAATCTTGTGCTGAATTGATTTTCCCCTGGATCGATTTCTCTGCTGAGCCACCAACTGCATTCCAGAATTTGATATTTAAAGATAATTTTAACCTTGCATGGGAGTTTCGCCATGTTTATGGGATCCGGCACTTTCTAACCTCTGGCTGGAGCAGCTTCTTGAACAGCAAAAAACTTGTTGCCGGGGACTCGGTTGTTTTTATTCGCAAACACTCCAGCAATGAACTCTTCATCGGCATTAGGAGATCGATTCGCGCGGACAACATGGGGAGGTGGAATTTCCCATTGGCAAAGAGGGAGGAGAGGGAAAAATTGGCATTGGAGGCAATTTCTTTGGCCGATCAAGGAATTTCTTTTGATGTAGAGTATTATCCGAGGGTGGGG
>NW_019258816.1:0-1076 GCF_002742605.1 Olea europaea var. sylvestris
AACTTTTGCACACGGTGTCCGTTTTGGGCCCATAAGTACTTTTTGGAAATGTAGCGACGGTTTTGAATTGAACTCACAACTTCATCATGACGTATGAGGGATTTCGGCCATTTTTTGAAAGAATGAGCACTTGCATATTTGGAACGCTTGGAGAGTCGGCGTAAGAAGAATTGAGCGTAACTTTTGCACACGTTGTCCGTTTTGGTCCCATAAGTACTTTTTGGAAATGTAGCGACCGTTTTGGATTAAACTCACAACTTCGTCGTGACGTATGATGGATTTTGGCTAGTTTTCGAAAGAACGAGCACTTGCATTTTTGGAACGCTTGGAGAGTCGGCGTTCGAAGAATTGAGCGTAACTTTTGCGCACGGTGTCCATTTTGGAACCGTAAGTACTTTTTGGAAATACAGCGTTCGTTTTGGATTGAACTCACGACTTCTCCGTGACGTATGAGGGATTTCGGCTATTTTTTGAAAGAATGAGCACTTGCATATTTGGAACGCTTGGATTGTCGGCATTCGAAGAATTGAGCGTAACTTTTGCACACGGTGTTCGTTTTGGGCCCATAAGTACTTTTTGGAAATGTAACGACGGTTTTGAATTGAACTCACAGCATCGTCATGACGTATGAGGGATTTCGGCCATTTTTCGAAAGAACGAGCACTTGCATATTTGGAACGCTTGGAGAGTCGGCGTAAGAAGAATTGAGCGTAACTTTTACACACGTTGTCCGTTTTGGGCCCATAAGCACTTTTTGGAAATGTAGCGACCGTTTTGGATTGAACTCACAAGTTTGTCGTGACGTATGAGGGATTTCGGCTATTTTTTGAAAGAATGAGCACTTGCATATTTGGAACGCTTGGAGAGTCAGCGTAAGAAGAATTGAACGTAACTTTTTCAGACGTTGTCCATTTTGGGCCATAAGTACTTTTTTGAAATGTAGCGACCGTTTAGGATTGAAGTCACCACTTCGTCATGACGTATGAGGGATTCTCGCTATTTTTTGAAAGAATGAGCACTTGCGTATTTGGAACGCTTGGATTGTCGACGTTCGAAGAATTGAGCGTAACTTTTGC
>NW_019258817.1:0-29480 GCF_002742605.1 Olea europaea var. sylvestris
ATGCACACGGTGTCCGTTTTGGGACCATAAGAACTTTTTGGAAATGTAGCGACCATTTTGGATTGAACTCACCACTTCGTCGTATCGGCCATTTTTCAAAAGAATAAGTACTTGCATATTTGGAACGCTTGGAGAGTCACCATATAAAGAATTGAGCGTAACTTTTGTACACGGTGTCCGTTTTGGGCCCATAAGTACTTTTTGAAAATGTAGGGACCGTTTTGGATTGAACTCACCACTTCGTCGTGACGTATGAGGGATTTCGGCAATTTTTTGAAAGAATGAGCACTTGCATATTTGGAGCGCTTAGATTGTCGGCGTTCGAAGAATTGAGCGTAACTTATGCACACGGTGTCCGTTTTGGGCCCATAAGAAATTTTTGGAAATGTAGCGACCATTTTGGATTGAACTCACCACTTCATCATGACGTATGAGGGATTTCGGCCATTCTTCAAAAGAATGAGCACTTGCATATTTGGAACGCTTGGAGAGTCGTCGTATAAAGAATTGAGCGTAACTTTTGCACACGGTGTCCGTTTTGGGCCTATAATTACTTTTTGAAAATGTAGCAACCGTTTTGGATTGAACTCACCACTTCGTCATGACGTATGAGGGATTTCGGCCATTTTTCGAAAGAATGAGCACTTTCATATTTGGAGCGCTTGGATTGTCGGCATTCAAAGAATTGAGCGTAACTTATGCACATGGTGTCCGTTTTGGGCCCATAAGAACTTTTTGGAAATGTAGCGACCATTTTGGATTGAGCTCACCACTTCATCATGACGTATGAGGGATTTTGGCCATTTTTCAAAAGAATGAGCACTTGCAAATCTGGAACAATTTAATTGTCGGCGTACGAAGAATTTAGCGTAACTTTTGCACGCGGTGTCCATTTTGGCCTATAATTACTTTTTGGAAATGTAGCGACCGTTTTGGATTGAACTCAAAACATCGTGACATATGAGGGATCTCCGCTATTTTTCTAAAGAATTAGCACTTGCATATTTGGAGCGCTTGGATTGTCGACGTTCGAAGAATTGAGCGTAAATTATGCACACGGTGTCCATTTTGGGCCCATAAGAACTTTTTGGAAATGTAGCGACCGTTTTGGATTGAACTCACCACTTCTTCGTGACGTATGAGGGATTTTGGCCATTTTTCGAAAGAGTAAGCACTTGTATATTTGGAACGCTTGGAGAGTCGCCGTATGAAGAATTGAGAGTAACTATTGCACACGCTGTTCGTTTTCGGCCCATAACTACTTTTTGAAAATGTAGCGACCGTTTTGGATTGAACTCACAACTTCGTTGTGACGTATGAGGGATTTCGGCCATTTTTGGAAAGAATGAGCACTTGCATATTTTGAGCGCTTGGATTGTGGGGATTCGAAGAATTGAGCGTAACTTATGCACACGGTGTCCGTTTTGGGCCCATAAGAACTTTTTGGAAATGTAGCGACCATTTTGGATTGAACTCACCACTTCGTCGTGACGTATGAGGGATTTTGGCCATTTTTCGAAAGAATGAGAACTTGCATATTTGGAGCGCTTGGATTGTCGGCATTCCAAGGATTGAGCGTAACTTATGCACACGGTGTCCATTTTGGGCCCATAATAAATTTTCGAAATGTAGCGGCCGTTTTGGATTGAACTCACCACTTCATCATGGCGTATGAGGGATTTCGGCCATTTTTTAAAAGAATGAGCACTTGCATATTTGGAACGCTTGGAGAGCCGCCGTATGAAGAATTGAGCGTAACTTTTGCACACGCTGTTCGTTTTCGGCCCATAAGTACTTTTTGAAAATGTAGTGACCGTTTTGGATTGAACTCACAACTTCGTCGTGATGTATGATGGATTTCGGCCATTTTTTGAAAGAATGAGCACTTGCATATTTTGAGCGCTTAGATTGTCGGGATTCGAAGAATTGAGCGTAACTTATGCACACGGTGTCCGTTTTGGGCCCATAAGAACTTTTTGAAAATGTAGTGACCGCTTTGGATTGAACTCACTACTTCGTCGTGTCGGCCATTTTTCAAAAGAATGAGCACTTGCAGATTTGGAACGCTTGGAGAGTCCCCGTATAAAGAATTGAGCGTAACTTTTGCGCACGGTGTCCGTTTTTGGCCCATAAGTACTTTTTGAAAATGTAGCGACCGTTTTGGATTGAACTCACCACTTCGTCGTGACGTATGAGGGATTTTGGCCATTTTTCGAAAGAATGAGCACTTGCATATTTGGGGCGCTTGGATTGTCGACATTCGAAGAATTGAGCGTAACTTATGCACACGGTGTCCGTTTTGGGCCCATAAGAACTTTTTGGAAATGTAGCGACCGTTTTGGATTGTACTCACGACTTCGTCGTGACGTATGAGGGATTTCGGCCATTTTTCAAAAGAATGAGCACTTGCATATTTGGAACGCCCTAATTGTCGGCGTACGAAGAATTTAGCATAACTTTTGCACGCGGTGTCCATTTTGGCCCATAAGTAATTTTTGGAAATGTAGCGACCATTTTGGATTGAAATCAAAACATCGTGACGTATGAGGGATTTCAGCTATTTTTCTAAAGAATTAGCACTTGCATATGTGGAGCGCTTGGATTGTCGACGTTCGAAGAATTGAGCGTAGCTTATGCACACGGTGTCCATTTTGGGACCATAATAACTTTTTGGAAATGTAGCGACCGTTTTGGATTCAACTCACCACTTCGTCGTAACGTATGAGGGATTTTGGCCATTTTTAGAAAGAATGAGCACTTGCATATTTGGAGCACATGGATTGTCGGCATTTGAAGAATTGAGCGTAACTTATGCACACGGTGTCCGTTTTGGGCCCATAAGAACTTTTTTGAAATGTAGCGACCGTTTTGGATTGAACTCACCGCTTCGTCGTGACGTATTAGGGATTTTGGCCATATTTTGATAGAATGAGCACTTGCATATTTAGAGCGCTTGGATTGTCGGCGTTCGAAGAATAGAGCGTACCTTATGTACACGGTGTCCGTTTTGGGCCCATAAGAACTTTTTGGAAATGTAGCGACCGTTTTGGATTGAACACACCACTTCATCGTGACATATGAGGGATTTCGGTCATTTTTCGAAAGAATGAGCACTTGCGTATTTGGAACGCTTGGAGAGTCGCCGTATGAAGAATTTAGCGTAACTTTTGATCACGCTATTCGCTTTCGGCCCATAAGTACTTTTTGAAAATGTAGCGACCGTTTTGGATTGAACTCACAACTTCGTCATGGCGTATGAGGGATTTCGGCCATTTTTTAAAAGAATGAGCACTTGCATATTTGGAACGCTTGGAGAGTCGCCGTATGAGGAATTGAGCGTAACTTATGCACACGGTGTCCATTTTGGGACCATAAGAACTTTTTGGAAATGTAGCGACCGTTTTGGATTCAACTCACCACTTCGTCGTAACGTATGAGGGATTTTGGCCATTTTTAGAAAGAATGAGCACTTATATATTTGGAGCACATGGATTGTCGGGATTTGAAGAATTGAGCGTAACTTATGCGCACGGTGTCCGTTTTGGGCCCATAAGAACTTTTTTGAAATGTAGCGACCGTTTTGGATTGAACTCACCGCTTCGTCGTGACGTATTAGGGATTTTGGCCATATTTTGATAGAATGAGCACTTGCACATTTGGAGCGCTTGGATTGTCGGCGTTCGAAGAATTGAGCGTAACTTATGTACACGGCGTCCGTTTTGGGCCCATAAGAACTTTTTGGAAATGTAGCGACCGTTTTGGATTGAACTCACCACTTCATCGTGACATATGAGGGATTTCGGTCATTTTTCGAAAGAATGAGCACTTGCATATTTGGAACGCTTGGAGAGTCGCCGTATGAAGAATTTAGCGTAACTTTTGTACACGCTGTTCGCTTTCGGCCCATAAGTACTTTTTGAAAATGTTGCGACCGTTTTGGATTGAACTCACAACTTCGTCTTGATGTATGAGGGATTTCGGCCATTTTTTGAAAGAATGAGCACTTGCATATTTTGAGCGCTTGGATTGTCGGGATTCGAAGAATTGAGCGTAACTTATGCACACGGTGTCCGTTTTGGGCCCATAAGAACTTTTTGAAAATGTAGAGACCGTTTTGGATTGAACTCACCACTTCGTCGTGTCGGCCATTTTTCAAAAGAATGAGCACTTGCATATTTGGAACGCTTGGAGAGTCGCCGTATGAAGAATTTAGCGTAACTTTTGTACACGCTGTTCGCTTTCGGCCCATAAGTACTTTTTGAAAATGTAGAGACCGTTTTGGATTGAACTCACCACTTCGTCGTGTCGGCCATTTTTCAAAAGAATGAGCACTTGCATATTTGGAACGCTTGGAGAGTCACCGTATAAAGAATTGAGCGTAACTTTTGCACACGGTGTCCGTTTTGGGCCCATAAGAACTTTTTGGAAATGTAGCAACCGTTTTGGATTGAACTCACCACTTCGTCGTGTCGGCCATTTTTCAAAAGAATGAGCACTTGTATATTTGGAACACTTGGAGAGTCACCGTATAAAGAATTGAGCGTAACTTTTGCACACGGTGTCCGTTTTGGGCCCATAAGTACTTTTTGAAAATGTAGAGACCGTTTTGGATTGAACTCCCCACTTCGTCGTGTCGGCCATTTTTCAAAAGAATGAGCTCTTGTATATTTGGAACACTTGGAGAGTCACCGTATAAAGAATTGAGCGTAACTTTTGCACACGGCGTCCGTTTTGGGCCCATAAGAACTTTTTGAAAATGTAGAGACCGTTTTGGATTGAACTCACCACTTCGTCGTGACGTATGAGGGATTTTGGCCATTTTTCGAAAGAATGAGCAGTTGCATATTTGGAACGCATGGAGAGTCGGCGTATGAAGAATTGAGTGTAACTTTTGCACACGGTGTCCGTTTTGGGCCCATAAGAACTTTTTGGAAATGTAGCGACCATTTTGGATTGAACTCACCACTTCGTCGTGACGGATGAGGGATATTGGCCATTTTTCGAAAGAATGAGAACTTGCATATTTGGAGCGCTTGGATTGTCGGCATTCCAAGGATTGAGCGTAACTTATGCACACGGTGTCCATTTTCGGCCCATAAGAACTTTTTGGAAATGTAGCGGCCGTTTTGGATTGAACTCACCACTTCGTCATGGCGTATGAGGGATTTCGGCCATTTTTTAAAAGAATGAGCACTTGCATATTTGGAACGCTTTAATCGTCGGTGTACGAAGAATTTAGCGTAACTTTTGCACGCGGTGTCCGTTTTGGCCCATATGTACTTTTTGGAAATGTAGCGACCGTTTTAGATTGAACTCAAAACATCGTGACGTATGAAGGATTTCGGCTATTTTTCTAAAGAATTAGCACTTGCATATTTGGAGCGCTTGGATTGTCGACGTTCGAGGAATTGAGCGTAACTTATGCACACAGTGTCCATTTTGGGCCCAAAAGAACTTTTTGGAAATGTAGTGACCGTTTTAGATTGAACTCACTACTTCATCGTGACGTATGAGGGATATCAGCCATTTTTTGAAAGAATGAGAACTTGCATATTTTGAGCGCTTGGATTGTCGGGATTTGAAGAATTGAGCGCTACTTATGCACACGGTGTCCGTTTTCTGCCCATAAGTACTTTTTGGAAATGTAGTGACCGTTTTGGATTGAACTCACCACTTCGTCGTGACGTATGAGGGATTTCGGCCATTTTTCGAAAGAATGAGCACTTGCGTATTTGGAACGCTTGGAGAGTCGCCATATGAAGAATTGAGGGTAACTTTTGGACACGCTGTTCGTTTTCGGCCCATAACTACTTTTTGAAAATGTAGCGACCGTTTTGGATTGAACTCACAACTTCATCGTGACGTATGAGGGATTTCGGCCACTTTTTGAAAGAATGAGCACTTGCATATTTTGAGCACTTGGATTGTCGGGATGCGAAGAATTGAGCGTAACTTATGCACACGGTGTCCGTTTTGGGCCCATAAGAACTTTTTGGAAATGTAGCCACCGTTTTGGATTGAACTCACCACTTCGTCGTGACGTATGAGGGATTTGGGCCATTTTTTGAAAGAATGAGCACTTGCCAATTTGGAACGCATGGAGAGTCGGCGTATGAAGAATTGAGCGTAACTTTTGCACACGGTGTCCGTTTTGGTCCCATAAGAACTTTTTGGAAATGTAGCGACCATTTTGGATTGAACTTACCACTTCGTCGTGACGGATGAGGGATTTTGGCCATTTTTCGAAAGAATGAGCACTTGCATATTTGGAACGCATGGAGAGTCGGCGTATGAAGAATTGAGCGTAACTTTTGCACACGGTGTTTGTTTTTGGCCCATAAGTACTTTTTGTAAATGTGGCAACCGTTTTGGATTGAACTCACAACTTCGTCGTGACGTATGAGGGATTTCGGCCTTTTTTCGAAAGAATGAGCACTTGCATATTTGGAACGCTTTAATTGTTTGCGTACGAAGAATTTAGCGTAACTTTTGCACGCGGTGTCCATTTTGGCGCATAAGTACTTTTTGGAAATGTAGCGATCATTTTGGATTGATCTTAAAACATCGTGATGTATGAGGGATTTCTGCTATTTTTCTAAAGAATTAGCACTTGCATATTTGGAGTGCTTGGATGGTCGACGTTCGATGAATTGAGCGTAACTTATGCACACGGTGTCCATTTTGGGCCCATAAGAACTTTTTGGAAATGTGGCGACCGTTTTGGATTGAACTCACCACTTCATCGTGACGTTTGAGGGATTTCGACCATTTTTCGAAAGAATGAGCACTTGCATATTTGGAGCGCTTGGATTGTCGGCGTTCGAAGAATTGAGCGTAACTTATGCACACGGTGTCCGTTTTGGGCCCATAAGAACTTTTTTGAAATGCAGCGACCATTTTGGATTGAACTCACCGCTTCGTCGTGACGTATTAGGGATTTTGGCCATATTTTGATAGAATGAGCACTTGCAAATTTGGAGCGCTTGGATTTTCGGCGTTCGAAGAATTGAGCGTAACTTATGCACATGGAGTCCGTTTTGGGCCCATAAGAACTTTTTTGAAATGTAGCGACCGTTTTGGATTGAACTCACCGCTTCATCGTGACGTATTAGGGATTTCGGCCATATTTTGAAAGAATGAGCACTTGCATATTTGGAGCGCTTGGATTGTCGGCGTTCGAAGAATTGAGCGTAACTTATGTACACGGCGTCCGTTTGGGGCCCATAAGAACTTTTTGGAAATGTAGCGACCGTTTTGGATTGAACTCACCACTTCATCGTGACATATGAGGGATTTCGGTCATTTTTCGAAAGAATGAGCACTTGCGTATTTGGAACGCTTGGAGAGTCGCCGTATGAAGAATTTAGCGTAACTTTTGTACACGCTATTCGTTTTCGGCCCATAAGTACTTTTTGAAAATGTAGCGACCGTTTTGGATTGAACTCACAACTTCGCCGTGATGTATGAGGGATTTCGGCCATTTTTTGAAAGAATGAGCACTTGCATATTTTGAGCGCTTGGATTGTCGGCGTTCGAAGAATTGAGCGTAACTTATGTACACGGCGTCCGTTTGGGGCCCATAAGAACTTTTTGGAAATGTAGCGACCGTTTTGGATTGAACTCACCACTTCATCGTGACATATGAGAGATTTCGGTCATTTTTCGAAAGAATGAGCACTTGCGTATTTGGAACGCTTGCAGAGTCGCCGTATGAAGAATTTAGCGTAACTTTTGTACACGCTATTCGTTTTCGGCCCATAAGTACTTTTTGAAAATGTAGCGACCGTTTTGGATTGAACTCACAACTTCGTCATGATGTATGAGGGATTTCGGCCATTTTTTGAAAGAATGAGCACTTGCATATTTTGAGCGCTTGGATTGTCGGGATTCCAAGAATTGAGCGTAACTTATGCACACGGTGTCCGTTTTGGGCCCATAAGAACTTTTTGGAAATGTAGCAACCGTTTCAAATTGAACTCACCACTTTGTCGTGTCGGCCATTTTTCAAAAGAATGAGCACTTGCATATTTGGAACGCTTGGAGAGTCACCGTATAAAGAATTGAGCGTAACTTTTGCACACGGTGTCCGTTTTGGGCCCATAAGTAATTTTTGAAAATGTAGAGACCGTTTTGGATTGAACTCACCACTTCGTCGTGACGTATCAGGGATTTTGCCCATTTTTCGAAAGATTGAGCACTTGCATATTTGGGGCGCTTGGATTGTCGGCATTCGAAGAATTGAGCGTAACTTATGCACACGGTGTCCGTTTTGGGCCCATAAGAACTTTTTGGAAATGTAGCCACCGTTTTGGATTGAACTCACCACTTCATCGTGACGTATGAGGGATTTTGGCCATTTTTCGAAAGAATGAGCACTTGCATATTTGGAACGCATGGAGAGTCGGCGTATGAAGAATTGAGCGTAACTTTTGCACACGGTGTCCGTTTTTGGCCCATAAGTGCTTTTTGAAAATGTAGCGACCGTTTTGGATTGAACTCACCACTTCGTCGTGACGTATGAGGGATTTCGGCCATTTTTCGAAAGATTGAGAACTTTCATATTTGGAGCGCTTGGATTGTCAGCATTCCAAGAATTGAGCGTAACTTTTGCACAGGGTGTCCATTTTGGGCCCATAAGTACTTTTTGAAAATGTAGCGACCGTTTTGGATTGAACTCACCACTTCGTTGTTATGTATGAGGGATTTTGGCCATTTTTCGAAAGAATGAGCACTTGCATATTTGGAACGCTTTAATTGTTTGCGTACAAAGAATTTAGCGTAACTTTTGCACGCGGTGTCCGTTTTGGCCCATAAGTACTTTTTGGAAATGTAGCGATCGTTTTGGATTAATCTTAAAACATCGTGATGTATGAGGGATTTCTTCTATTTTTCTAAAGAATTAGCACTTGCATATTTGGAGTGCTTGGATGGTCGACGTTCGATGAATTGAGCGTAACTTATGCACACGGTGTCCATTTTGGGCCCATAAGAACTTTTTGGAAATGTGGCGACCGTTTTGGATTGAACTCACCACTTCATCGTGACGTTTGAGGGATTTCGACCATTTTTCGAAAGAATGAGCACTTGCATATTTGGAGCGCTTGGATTGTCGGCGTTCGAAGAATTGAGCGTAACTTATGCACATGGTGTCCATTTTAGGCCCATAAGAACTTTTTGGAAATGTGGCGACCATTTTGGATTGAACTCACCACTTCATCGTGACGTATGAGGGATTTCGGCAATTTTTCAAAAGAATGAGTTTCGCCGTATAAAGAATTGAGCGTAACTTTTGCACACGGTGTCCATTTTGGGCCCATAAGTACTTTTTGAAAATGTAGCGACCGTTTTGGATTGAACTCACCACTTCATCGTGACGTATGAGGGATTTCGGCAATTTTTCGAAAGAATGAGCACTTTCGTATTTGGAAAGCTAGGAGAGTCGACGTAAGAAGAATTGAACGTAACTTTTCCACACTGTGTTCGTTTTTGGCCCATAAGTACTTTTTGGAAATGTAGCGACCGTTTTGGATTGAACTCACCACTTCGTCGTGACGTATGAGGGATTAGGGCCAATTTTCGAAAGAATGAGCACTTGCATATATTGAGCGCTTGGATTGTCGACACTCGAAGAATTGAGCGTAACTTATGCAAACGGTGTCCGTTCTGGGCCCGTAAGAACTTTTTGGAAATGTAGCGACCATTTTGGATTGAACTCACCACTTCGTCGTGACGTACGAGGGATTTTGGCCATTTTTCAAAGAATGAGCACTTGCATATTTGGAACGGATTAATTGCCGGCGAACGAAGAATTTAGTATAACTTTTGCACACGGTGTCCGTTTTGGCCCATAAGTACTTTTTGGAAATGTAGCCACCATTTTGGATTGAACTCAAAACTTCATCGTGACGTATGAGGGATTTCGGCTATTTTTCTAAAGAATTAGCACTTGCATATTTGGAGCACTTGGATTGTTGACGTTCGAAGAATTGAGCGTAACTTATGAACACGGTGTCCATTTCGGGACCATAAGAACTTTTTTGAAATGTAGCGACCCTTTTGAATTGAACTCACCATTTCGTCTTGACGTATGACAGAGTTCGGCCATTTTTCAAAAGAATGAGCACTTACATATTTGGAGCGCTTGGATTGTCGGCGTTCGAAGAATTGAGCATAACTTATGCAAACGGTGTCCGTTTTAGGCCCATAAGAACTTTTTGAAAATGTAGCGACCGTTTTGGATTGAACTCACCACTTCCTCGTGACGTATGAGGTATTTCGGCCATTTTTACAAAGAATGAGCACTTGCATATTTGGAGCGCGTGGATTGTCGGCGTTCGAAGAATTGAGCGTAACTCATGCACACGGTGTCCATTTTCGGCCCATAAGAACTTTTTGGAAATGTAGCGACCGTTTTGGATCGAACTCACCACTTCGTCGTGACGTATGAGGGATTTTGGCAATTTGTCCAAAGAATGAGCACTTGCATATTTGGAGCGCTTGGATTGTTGACGTTCGAAGAATTGAGCGTAACTTATGCACACGGTGTCCATTTTGGGCCCATAAGAACTTTTTGGAAATGTAGCGACCGTTTTGGATTGAACTCACCACTTCGTCGTGACGTATGAGGGATTTCGGCCTTTTTTCAAAAGAATGAGCACTTGCATATTTGGAACGCTTTAATTGTCGGCGTACGAAGAATTTAGCGTAACTTTTGCACACGGTGTCCATTTTCGGCCCAAAAGTACTTTTTGGAAATGTAGCGACCATTTTGGATTGAACTCACCACTTCGTCGTGACGTATGAGAGATTTCGGCCATTTTTTAAAAGAATGAGCACTTGCATATTTGGAACCCTTTAATTGTCGGCGTACGAAAAATTTAGCCTAACTTTTGCACACAGTGTCCGTTTTCAGCCCATAAGTACTTTTTGGAAATGTGGCGACCGTTTTGGATTGAACTCACCACTTCATCGTGACGTATAAGGGATTTCGGCCATTTTTCAAAGGAACGTGCACTTGCATATTTGGAACGCTTTAATTGTCTGCGTACGAAGAATTTAGCGTAACTTTTGCACGCTGTGTCCGTTTTGGCCAATAAGTACTTTTTGGAAATGTAGCGATCGTTTTGGATTGAAGTCAAAACATCGCGACGTATGAGGAATTTCGGCTATTTTTCTAAAGAATTAGCACTTGCATATTTGGAGCGCTTAGATTGTTGACGTTCGAAGAATTGAGCGTAACTTATGCACACGGTGTCCATTTTGGGCCCATAAGAACTTTTTAGAAATGTAGCGACCGTTTTGGATTGAACTCACCACTTCATCGTGACGTATATGGGATTTCGGCCATTTTTCAAAAGAATGAGCACTTGTATGTTTGGAACGCTTGAATTGTCGGCGTACGAAGAATTTAGCATAACTTTTGTACACGGTGTCCGTTTTCGGCCCATAAGTACTTTTTTGAAATGTAGCGACCGTTTTGGATTGAACTCGCGACTTTGTCGTGACGTATCAGGGATTTCGGCCATTTTTCAAAAGAACGAGCACTTGCATAACTGGAGCGCTTGGATTGTTGGCATTCGAAGAATTGAGCGTAACTTATGCACATGATGTCCGTTTTGGGCCCATAAGAACTTTTTGGAAATGTAGCGACCGTTTTGGATTGAACTCACCACTTCGTCGTGATGTTTGAGGGATTTAAGCCATTTTTCGAAAGAATGAGCACTTGCATATTTGGAGCGCTTTGATTGTCGGCGTTCGAAGAATTGAGCATAACTTATCTACATGGTGTCCGTTTTAGGCCCATAAGAACTTTTTGAAAATATAGCAACCATTTTGAATTGAACTCACCACTTCATCGTGACGTATGAGGGATTTCGACAATTTTTCAAAAGAACGAGATCTTGCATATTTGGAACGCATGGAGAGTCGTCGTATAAAGAATTGAGCGTAACTTTTGCACACGGTGTCCATTTTGAGCCCATAAGTACTTTTTGAAAATGTAGCGACCGTTTTGGATTGAACTCACCACTTCATCGTGACGTATGAGGGATTTCGGCAATTTTTCGAAAGAATGAGCACTTTTGTATTTGGAACGCTTGGAGAGTCGACGTAAGAAGAATTGAATGTAACTTTTGCACACGGTGTACGTTTTCGGCCCATAAGTACTTTTTGGAAATGTAGCGACCGTTTTGGATTGAACTCACCACTTCGTCGTGAGGTATGAGGGATTTTGGCCATTTGTCCAAAGAATGAGCACTTGCATATTTGGAACGCTTGGAGAGTCGATGTAAGAAGAATTGAATGTAACTTTTGCACACGGTGTCCGTTTTCGGCCCATAAGTACTTTTTGGAAATGTAGCGACCGTTTTGGATTGAACTCACCACTTCGTCGTGACGTATGAGGGATTTTGTCCATTTGTCCAAAGAATGAGCACTTGCATATTTGGAGCGCTTGGATTGTTTACGTTCGAAGAATTTAGCGTAACTTTTGCACGCGGTGTCCATTTTGGGCCCATATGTACTTTTTGGAAATGTAGCGACAATTTTGGATTAAACTCACCACTTCGTCGTGACGTATGAGGGATTTTGGCCTTTTTTCAAAAGAATGAGCACTTGCATATTTGAAACGCTTTAATTGTCGGCGTACGAAGAATTTAGCGTAACTTTTGCACACGGTGTCCATTTTCGGCCCAAAAGTACTTTTTGAAAATGTAGCGACCATTTTGGATTGAACTCACCACTTCGTCGTGACGAATGAAGGATTTCGGCCATTTTTCAAAAGAATGAGCACTTGCATATTTGGAACCCTTTAATTGTCGGCGTACGAAGAATTTAGCCTAACTTTTGCACACAGTGTCCGTTTTCGGCCCATAAGTACTTTTCGGAAATGTAGCGACTGTTTTGGATTGAACTCACCACTTCGTCGTGACGTATGAGGGATTTCGGCCATTTTTCAAAAGAACGTGCACTTGCATATTTGGAACGCTTTAATTGTCTGCGTACGAAGAATTTAGCGTAACTTTTGCACGCGGTGTCCGTTTTGGCCAATAAGTACTTTTTGGAAATGTAGCGACCGTTTTGGATTGAAGTCAAAACATCGTGACGTATGAGGGATTTCGGCTATTTTTCCAAAGAATTAGCACTTGCATATTTGGAGCGCTTGGATTGTTGACGTTCGAAGAATTGAGCGTAACTTATGCACACGGTGTCCATTTTGGGCCCATAAGAACTTTTTGGAAATGTAGCGACCGTTTTGGATTGAACTCACCACTTCATCGTGACGTATATGGGATTTCGGTCATTTTTCAAAAGAATGAGCACTCGCATATTTGGAACGCTTGATTTCTCGGCGTACGAAGAATTTAGCGTTACTTTTGCACACGGTGTCCGTTTTCGGCCCATAAGTACTTTTTTGAAATGTAGCGACCATTTTGGATTGAACTCGCGACTTTGTCGTGACGTATCAGGGATTTCGGCCATTTTTCAAAAGAACGAGCACTTGCATAACTGGAGCGCTTGGATTGTCGGCATTTGAAGAATTGAGCGTAACTTATGCACATGATGTCCGTTTTGGGCCCATAAGAACTTTTTGGAAATGTAGCGACCGTTTTGGATTGAACTCACCACTTCGTCGTCATGTTTGAGGGATTTCAGCCATTTTTTGAAAGAATGAGCACTTGCATATTTGGAGCGCTTGGATTGTCGGCGTTCGAAGAATTGAGCGTAACTTATGTACAAGGTGTTCGTTTTAGGCCCATAAGAACTTTTTGAAAATGTAGCAACCGTTTTGAATTGAACTCACCACTTCGTCGTGACGTATGAGGGATTTCGGCCTTTTTTCAAAAGAATGAGCACTTGCATATTTGGAACGCTTGAATTGTCGGCGTACGAAGAATTTAGCCTAACTTTTGCACACCGTGTCCGTTTTAGGCCCATAAGAACTTTTTGAAAATGTAGCAACCGTTTTGAATTGAACTCACCACTTCATCGTGACGAATGAGGGATTTCGGCAATTTTTCAAAAGAATGAGATCTTGCATATTTGGAACGCTTGGATTGTCGGCATTCGAAGAATTGAGCGTAACTTATGCACATGATGTCCGTTTTGGGCCCATAAGAACTTTTTGGAAATGTAGCGACCATTTTGGATTGAACTCACCACTTCGTCGTGACGTTTGAGGTATTTCAGCCATTTTTCGAAAAAATGAGCACTTGCATATTTGGAGCGCTTGGATTGTCGGCGTTCGAAGAATTGAGCGTAACTTATGTAGACGGTGTCCGTTTTAGGCCCATAAGAACTTTTTGAAAATGTAGCAACCGTTTTGAATTGAACTCACCACTTCATCGTGACGTATGAGGGATTTCGGCAATTTTTCAAAAGAATGAGATCTTGCATATTTGGAACGCTTGGAGAGTCGCCGTATAAAGAATTGGGCGTAACTTTTGCACACGGTGTCCATTTTGGGCCCATAAGTACTTTTTGAAAATGTAGCGACCGTTTTGGATTGAACTCACCACTTCATCGTGATGTATGAGGGATTTCGGCAATTTTTCGAAAGAATGAGCACTTTCGTATTTGGAACGCTTGGAGAGTCGACGTAAGAAGAATTGAATGTAACTTTTGCACACGGTGTTCGTTTTCGGCCCATAAGTACTTTTTGGAAATGTAGCGACCGTTTTGGATTGAACTCACCACTTCGTCGTGACGTATGAGGGATTTCGGCCATTTTTCAAAAGAATGAGCACTTGCATATTTGGAACGCTTTAATTGTCGGCGTACGAAGAATTTAGCGTAACTTTTGCACGCGGTGTCCGTTTTGGCCCGTATGTACTTTTTGGAAATGTAGCTTCCGTTTTGGATTGAACTCAAAACATCGTCGTGACGTATGAGGGATTTCGGCTATTTTTCTAAAGAATTAGCACTTGCATATTTGGAGCGCTTGGATTGTTGACGTTCGAAGAATTGAGCGTAACTTATGCACACGGTGTCCATTTTGGGCCCATAAGAATTTTTTGGAAATGTAGCGACCATTTTGGATTGAACTCACCACTTCGTCGTGACGTATGAAGGATTTCGGACATTTTTCAAAAGAATGAGCACTTGCATGTTTGGAACGCTTGAATTGTCGACGTATGAAGAATTTAGCGGAACTTTTGCACGCGGTGTCCGTTTTCGGCCCATAAGTAATTTTTGGAAATGTAGCGAACGTTTTGGATTGAACTCAAAACTTCGTCGTGACGCATGAAGGATTTTAGCTATTTTTTTAAAGAATTAGCACTTGCATATTTGGAGCGCTTCGATTGTTGACGTTCGAAGAATTGAGCGTAACTTTTGCACCCGGTGTCCATTTTGGGCTCATAAGAACTTTTTGTAAATGCAGCGACCGTTTTGGATTGAACTCACCACTTCGTCATGACGTATGAGGGATTTCGGCCATTTTTCAAAAGAACGTGCACTTGCATATTTGGAACGCTTTAATTGTCTGCGTACGAAGAATTTAGCGTAACTTTTGCACTCGGCGTCCGTTTTGGCCAATAAGTACGTTTTGGAAATGTAGCGACCGTTTTGGATTGAAGTCAAAACATCGTGACGTATGAGGGATTTCGGCTATTTTTCCAAAGAATTAGCACTTGCATATTTGGAGCGCTTGGATTGTTGACGTTCGAAGAATTAAGCGTAACTTATGCACACGGTGTCCATTTTGGGCCCGTAACAACTTTTTGGAAATGTAGCGACCGTTTTGGATTGAACTCGCGACTTTGTCGTGACGTATCAGGGATTTCGGCCATTTTTCAGAAGAACGAGCACTTGCATAACTGGAGCGCTTGGATTGTCGGCATTCCAAGAATTGAGCGTAACTTACGTACATGATGTCCGTTTTGGGCCCATAAGAACTTTTTGGAAATGTAACGACCATTTTGGATTGAACTCACCACTTCGTTGTGACGTTTGAGGGATTTCAGCCATTTTTCGAAAGAATGAGCACTTGCATATTTGGAGCGCTTGGATTGTCGGCATTCGAAGAATTGAGCGTAACTTATGTACATGGTGTCCGTTTTAGGCCCATAAGAACTTTTTGAAAATGTAGCAACTGTTTTGAATTGAACTCACCACTTCATCGTGACGTATGAGGGATTTCGACAATTTTTCAAAAGAATGAGATCTTGCATATTTGGAACGCTTAGAGAGTCGCCGTATAAAGAATTGGGCGTAACTTTTGCACACGGTGTCCATTTTGGGCCCAAAAGTACTTTTTGAAAATGTAGCGATCGTTTTGGATTGAACTCACCACTTCATCGTGGCGTATGAGGGATTTCAGCAATTTTTCGAAAGAATGAGAACTTTCGTATTTGGAACGCTTGGAGAGTCGACGTAAGAAGAATTGAATGTAACTTTTGCACACGGTGTCCGTTTTCGGCCCATAAGTACTTTTTGGAAATGTAGCGACCGTTTTGGATTGAACTCACCACTTCGTCGTGACGTATGAGGGATTTCGGCCATTTGTCCAAAGAATGAGCACTTGCATATTTCGAGCGCTTGAATTGTTGACGTTCGTAGAATTTAGCGTAACTTTTGCACGCGGTGTCCATTTTGGGCCCATATGTACTTTTTGGAAATGTAGCGACCATTTTGGATTGAACTCACTACTTCGTCGTGACATATGAGGGATTTCAGCCTTTTTTCAAAAGAATGAGCTCTTGCATATTTGGAACGCTTTAATTGTCGGCGTACGAAGAATTTAGCCTAACTTTTGCACACAGTGTCCTTTTCGGGCCCATAAGTACTTTTTGGAAATGTAGCGACCATTTTGGATTGAACTCACCACTTCGTCGTGACGTATGAGGGATTTCGGCCATTTTTCAAAAGAACGTGCACTTGCATATTTGGAACGCTTTAATTGTCTGCGTACGAAGAATTTAGCGTAACTTTTGCACGCGGTGTCCATTTTGGCCAATAAGTACTTTTTGGAAATGTAGCGACCGTTTTGGATTGAAGTCAAAACATCGTGACGTATGAGGAATTTCGACTATTTTTCCAAAGAATTAGCACTTGCATATTTGGAGCGCTTGGATTGTTGACGTTTGAAGAATTGAGCGTCACTTATGCACACGGTGTCCATTTCGGGCCCATAAGAACTTTTTAGAAATGTAGCGACCGTTTTGGATTGAACTCACCACTTCGTCGTGACGTATATGGGATTTCGGCCATTTTTCAAAAGAATGAGCACTTGCATATTTGGAACGCTTGAATTGTCGGCGTACGAAGAACTTAGCGTAACTTTTGCAAACGGTGTCCGTTTTCGGCCCATAAGTTCTTTTTTGAAATGTAGCGACCATTTTGGATTGAACTCGCGACTTTGTCGTGACGTATCAGGGATTTCGGCCATTTTTCAAAAGAACGAGCACTTGCATATCTGGAGCGCTTGGATTGCCGGCATTCGAAGAATTGAGCGTAACTTATGCACATGATGTCCGTTTTGGGCCCATAAGAACTTCTTGGAAATGTAGCGACCGTTTTGGATTGAACTCACCACTTCGTCGTGACGTTTGAGGGATTTCAGCCATTTTTCGAAAAAATGAGCACTTGCATATTTGGAGCGCTTGGATTGTCGGCGTTCGAAGAATTGAGCGTAACTTATGTAGACGGTGTCCGTTTTAGGCCCATAAGAACTTTTTGAAAATGTAGCTACCGTTTTGAATTGAACTCACCACTTTATCGTGACGTATGAGGGATTTCGGCAATTTTTCAAAAGAATGAAATCTTGCATATTTGGAACGCTTGGAGAGTCGCCGTATAAAGAATTGGGCGTAACTTTTGCACACAGTGTCCATTTTGGGCCCATAAGTACTTTTTGAAAATGTAGCGACCGTTTTGGATTGAACTCACCACTTCATCGTGACGTATGAGGGATTTCGGCAATTTTTCGAAAGAATGAGCACTTTCGTATTTGGAACGCTTGGAGAGTCGACGTAAGAAGAATTGAATGTAACTTTTGCACGCGGTGTCCGTTTTGGCCCGTATGTACTTTTTGGAAATGTAGCTTCCATTTTGGATTGAACTCAAAACATCGTCGTGACGTATGAGGGATTTCGGCTATTTTTCTAAAGAATTAGCACTTGCATATTTGGAGCGCTTGGATTGTTGACGTTCGAAGAATTGAGCGTAACTTATGCACACGGTGTCCATTTTGGGCCCATAAGAATTTTTTGGAAATGTAGCGACCATTTTGGATTGAACTCACCACTTCGTCGTGACGTATGAAGGATTTCGGCCATTTTTCAAAAGAATAAGCACTTGCATGTTTGGAACGCTTGAATTGTCGACGTATGAAGAATTTAGCGGAACTTTTGCACGCGGTGTCCGTTTTCGGCCCATAAGTAATTTTTGGAAATGTAGCGACCATTTTGGATTGAACTCAAAACTTCGTCGTGACGCATGAGGGATTTCAGCTATTTTTTTAAAGAATTAGCACTTGCATATTTGGAGCGCTTCGATTGTTGACGTTCGAAGAATTGAGCGTAACTTTTGCACCCGGTGTCCATTTTGGGCTCATAAGAACTTTTTGTAAATGCAGCGACCGTTTTGGATTGAACTCACCACTTCATCGTGACGTATGAGGGATTTCAGCGATTTTTTGAAAGAATGAGTACTTTCGTATATGGAACGCTTGGAGAGTCGATGTAAGAAGAATTGAACGTAACTTTTGCACACGGTGTCCGTTTTCGGCCCATAAGTACTTTTTGGAAATGTAGCGACTATTTTGGATTGAACCCACCACTTCGTCGTGACGTATGAGGGATTAGGGCCTTTTTTCGAAAGAATGAGCACGTGCATATTTGGAGCGCTTGGATTGTCGACACTCGAAGAATTGAGTGTAACTTATGCACACGGTGTCCGTTCTGGGCCCGTAAGAACTTTTTGGAAATGTAGCGACCATTTTGGATTGAATTCACCACTTCATCGTGACGTACGAGGGATTTCAGCCATTTTTCAAAGAATGAGCACTTGCATATTTGGAACGCATTAATTGTCGGCGAACGAAGAATTTAGCATAACTTTTGCACACGGTGTCAGTTTTAGCCCATAAGTACTTTTTGGAAATGTAGCGACCGTTTTGGATTGAACTCAAAACTTCGTTGTTACGCATGAGGGATTTCGGCTATTTTTCTTAAGAATTAGCACTTGAATATTTGGAGCGCTTGGATTGTTGACGTTCGAAGAATTGAGCGTAACTTATGAACACGGTGTCCATTTTGGGACCATAAGAACTTTTTGGAAATGTAGCGACCGTTTCGGATTGAACTCACCACTTCGTCTTGACGTATGACAGAGTTCGGCCATTTTTCAAAAGAATGAGCACTAGCATATTTGGACCGATTGAATTGTCGGTGTACGAAGGATTTAGCGTAACTTTTGCACACGATGTCCGTTTTCGTCCTATAAGTACTTTTTGGAAATGTAGCGACCGTTTTGGATTGAACTCACCACTTCGTCGTGACGTATGAGGGATTTCGGCCATTTTTCGAAAAAAGTGAGCACTTGCATATTTGGAGCACTTGGATTGTTGGCATTCGAAGAATTGAGCGTAACCTATGCACACGATGTCCGTTTTGGGCCCATAGGAACCTTTTGGAAATGTAGCGAGCGTTTTGGATTGAACTCACCACTTCACCGTGACATATGAGGTATTTTGGCCATTTTTCCAAAGAATGAGCACTTTCATATTTGGAGCGCTTGGATTGTCGACGTTCGAAAAATTGAGCGTAACTCATGTACACGATTTTCGTTTTCGGCCCATAAGAACTTTTTGGAAATGTAGCGACCCTTTTGGATTGAACTCACCACTTCATCGTGACGTATGAGGGATTTCGGTCATTTTTCGGAAGAATGAGCACTTGCATATTTGGAGCGCTTCGATTGTCGGCGTTCGAAGAATTGAGCGTAACTTATGCACACAGTGTCCGTTTTAGGCCCATAAGAACTTTTTGAAAATGTAGCGACCGTTTTGGATTGAACTCACCACTTCGACGTGACGTATAAGGTATTTCGGGCATTTTTCCAAAGAATGAGCGCTTGCCTATTTGGAGCGCTTGGATTGTCGACGTTTGAAGAAGTGAGCGTAACTTATGCACACGGTGTCCATTTTCGACCCATAAGAACTTTTTGGAAATGTAGCGACCGTTTTGGATTGAACTCACCACTTCGTCATGACGTATGAGGGATTTTGGCCATTTGTCCACAGAATGAGCACTTGCATATTTGGAGTGCTTGGATTGTTGACGTTCGAAGAATTGAGCGTAACTTATGCACATGATGTCCGTTTTGGGCCCATAAGAACTTTTTGGAAATGTAGCGACCGTTTTGGATTGAACTCACCACTTCGTCGTGACGTTTGAGGGATTTCAGCCATTTTTCGAAAAAATGAGCACTTGCATATTTGGAGCGCTTGGATTGTCGGCATTCGAAGAATTGAGCGTAACTTTTGCACACGGCGTCCATTTTGGGCCCATAAGAACTTTCTGGAAATGTGGCGACCGTTTTGGATTGAACTCACCACTTCGTCGTGACGTGTGAGGGATTTTGGCCATTTTTCAAAAGAATGAGCACTTGCATATTTGGAACGCTTTAATTGTCGACGTACGAAGAATTTAGAGTAACTTTTGCACACGGTGTCCGTTTTCGGCCCATAAGTACTTTTTGAAAATGTAGTGACCGTTTTGGATTGAACTCACCACGTCATCGTGACGTATGAGGGATTTCGGCCATTTTTCAAAAGAATGAGCACTTGCATATTTGGAGCGCTTGGATCGTCGGCATTCGAAGAATTGAGCGTAACTTATACACACGATGTCCGTTTTGGGCCCATAGGAACTTTTTGGAAATGTAGCGACCGTTTTGGATTGAACTCACAACTTCGTCATGACGTATGAGGGATTTTGTCTATTTTTCTAAAGAATTAGCACTTGCATATTTGGAGCGCTTGGATTGTCGGCATTCGAAGAATTGAGCGTAACTTATGCACATGGTGTCCATTTTGGGCCCATAAGAACTTTTTGGAAATGTAGCGACCATTTTGGATTGAACTCACCAGTTCGTCGTGAAATATGAAGTATTTCGGCCATTTTTCAAAAGAATGAGCACTTGCATATTTGGAACGCTTGAATTGTCGACGTACGAAGAATTTAGCAGAACTTTTGCACGCGGTATCCGTTTTCGGCCCATAAGTACTTTTTGAAAATGTAGCGACCGTTTTGGATTGAACTCACAACTTCGTCGTGACGTATGATGGATTTCGGCCATTTTTCAAAAGAACAAGCACTTGCGTATTTGGAGCGCTTGGATTGTCGGCATTCGAAGAATTGAGCGTAACCTATGCACACGATGTCCGTTTTGGGCCCATAGGAACTTTTTGGAAATGTAGTGACCGTTTTGGATTGAACTCAAGATTTTGTCGTGACGCATGAGGGATTTCGGCTATTTTTCTAAAGAATTAGCACTTGCATATTTGGAGCGCTTGGATTGTCGATGTTCGAAGAATTGAGCGTAACTTATGCACACGGTGTCCATTTAGGGCTCATAAGAACTTTTTGGAAACGTAGCGATCGTTTTGGATTGAACTCACCACTTCGTCGTGACTTATGAGGGATTTCGGCCATTTTTAAAAAGAATGAGCACTTGCATATTTGGAACGCTTGAATTGTCGGCGTACGAAGAATTTAGCGTAACTTTTGCACACGGTATCCGTTTTCGGTCCATACGTACTTTTTGGAAATGTAGCGACCGTTTGGGATTGAACTCACAACTTCGACGTGATGTATGAGGGATTTCGACCATTTTTCAAAAGAATGAGCACTTGCATATTTGGAACGCTTGAATTGTCGGCGTACGAAGAATTTAGCGTAACTTTTGCACACGGTGTCCGTTTTCGGCCCATAAGTACTTTTTGGAAATGTGGCGACCGTTTTGGATTGAACTCAGCACTTCGTCATGACGTATGAGAGATTTCGGTTATTTTTCAAAAGAATGAGCACTTGCATATTTGGAACGCTTTAGTTGTCGACGTACGAAGAATTTAGCGCTACTTTTGCACACGGTGTCCGTTTTGGCCCATAAGTACTTTTTGGAAATGTAGCGACCGTTTTGGATTGAACTCAAAACTTCATCATGACGCATGAGGGATTTCAGCTATTTTTTTAAAGAATTAGCACTTGCATATTTGGAGCGCTTGGATTGTTGACGTTCGAAGAATTGAGCGTAACTTTTGCACACGGTGTCCGTTTCGGGCCCATAAGTACTATTTGGAAATGTAGCGACCGTTTTGGATTGAATTCAAAGCTTCGTCATGACGTATGAGGGATTCCAGCCATTTTTCGAAAGAATGTGCACTTGCATATTTGGAGCGCTTGGATCGTCGGCATTCGAAGAATTGAGCGGAACTTATGCACACGATGTCCGTTTTGGGCCCATAGGAACTTTTTCGAAATGTAGCGACCGTTTTGGATTGAACTCACAACTTCGTCATGACGTATGAGGGATTTTGGCTATTTTTCTAAAGAATTAGCACTTGCATATTCGTAGCGCTTGGATTGTCGGCATTCGAAGAATTGAGCGTAACTTATGCACACGGTGTCCATTTTGGGCCCATAAGAACTTTTTGGAAATGTAGCGACCATTTTGGATTGAACTCACCACTTCGTCGTGACGTATGACGGATTTCGGCCATTTTTCAAAAGAATGAGCACTTGCATATTTGGAACGCTTGAATTGTCGACGTACGAAGAATTTAGCGGAACTTTTGCACGCAGTATCCATTTTCGGCCCATAAGTACTTTTTGGAAATGTAACGACCGTTTTGGATTGAAATCACAACTTCGTCGTGACGTATGATGGATTTCGGCCATTTTTCAAAACAATGAGCGCTTGCATATTTGGAGCGCTTGGATTGTTGGCATTCGAAGAATTGAGCGTAACTTATGCACACGATGTCCGTTTTGGGCCCATAGGAACTTTTTGGAAATGTAGCGACCGTTTTGGATTGAACTCACCACTTCGTCGTGACGAATGAGGGATTTCGGCCATTTTTCAAAAGAATGAGCACTTGTATATTTGGAACGGTTGAATTGTCGGCGTACGAAGAATTTAATCGTAACTTTTTCACACGGTGTCCGTTTTGGGCCCATAAGTACTTTTTGGAAATGTAGCGACCGTTTTGGATTGAACTTAAAACTTCGTCGTGACGTATGTGGGATTTCGACCATTTTTATAAAGAATTAGCACTTGCATATTTGGAGCGCTTGGATTGTTGACGTTCGAAGAATTGAGCGTAACTTATGCACACGATGTCCGTTTTGGGCCCATAAGAATTTTTGGAAATGTAGTGACCGTTTCGGATTGAACTCACCACTTCGTCGTGACGTATGAGGGATTTTGGCCAATTTTCAAAAGAATGAGCACTTGCATATTTTGAACGCTTGAATTGTCGGCGTACGAAGAATTTAGCGTAACTTTTGCACACGATGTCCGTTTTGGCCCATAAGTACTTTTTGGAAATGTAGCTACCATTTTGGATTGAACTCAAAACTTCATAGTGACGCATGAGGGATTTCGGCGATTTTTCTAAAGAATTTGCACTTGCATATTTGGAGCGCTTGGATTTTTGACGTTCGAAGAATTGAGCGTAACTTATGCACACGGTGTCCATTTTTGGCCAATAAGAACTTTTTGGAAATGTAGCGACCGTTTTGGATTGAACTCAACACTTCGTCGTGACGTATGGGGGATTTCGGCCATTTTTCAAAAGAATGAGCACTTGCATATTTGGAACACTTGAATTGTCGGCGTACGAAGAATTTAGCGTAACTTTTGCACACGGTATCCGTTTTCGGCCCATAAGTACTTTATGCAAATGTAGCGACCGTTTTGGATTGAACTCACAACTTCGACGTAACGTATGAGGGATTTCGGCCATTTTTCAAAAGAATGAGCACTTGCGTATTTGGAGAGCTTGGATTGTCGGCATTCGAAGAATTGAGCGAAACTTATGCAGACGATATCCGTTTTGGGCCCATAGGAACTTTTTGGAAATGTAGCGACCGTTTTGGATTGAACTCAACACTTCGTCGTGACGTATGCGGGATTTCAGCCATTTTTCAAAAGAATGAGCACTTGCATATTTGGAACACTTGAATTGTCGGCGTACGAAGAATTTAGCGTAACTTTTGCACACGGTGTCCGTTTTGGGCCCGTAAGTACTTTTTGGAAATGAAGCGACCCTTTTGGATTGAACTCACAACTTCGTCGTGACGTAAGAAGGATTTCAGGCATTTTTCGAAAGAATGAGCACTTGCATATTTTGAACGCTTGCATTGTCGGCGTACGAAGAATTGAGCGTAACTTTTGCACACGGTGTCCGTTTTGGGCCCATAAGTACTTTTTGGAAATGTAGCGACCGTTTTGGATTGAACTCACCACTTCGTCGTGACGTATGAGGGATTTTGGCCAATTTTCAAAAGAATGAGCACTTGCATATTTTGAACGCTTGCATTGTCGGCGTACGAAGAATTTAGCGTAACTTTTGCACACGATGTCCGTTTTGGCCCATAAGTACTTTTTGGAAATGTAGCGACCGTTTTGGATTGAACTCAAAACTTCGTAGTGACGCATGAGGGATTTCGGCGATTTTTCTAAAGAATTTGCACTTGCATATTTGGAGCGCTTGGATTGTCGGCATTCGAAGAATTGAGCGTAACTTATGCAGACGATATCCATTTTGGGCCCATAGGAACTTTTTGGAATTGTAGCGACCGTTTTGGATTGAACTCACCACTTCGTCGTGACGTATGAGAGATTTCGGCCATTTTTCAAAAGAATGAGCACTTACATATTTGGAACGCTTGAATTGTCGAGGTAAGAAGAATTTTGCGTAACTTTTGCACACGGTGTCCGCTTTCGGCCCATATGTACTTTTTGGAAATGTAGCGACCGTTTTGGATTGAACTCACCACTTCGTCGTGACGTATGAGGGATTTTGGCAATTTTTCAAAAGAATGAGCACTTGCATATTTGGAACGCTTTAATTGTCGACATGCGAAGAATTAAGCGTAACTTTTGCACATGGTGTCCGTTTTGGCCCATAAGTACTTTTTGGAAATGTAGCGACCGTTTTGGATTGAACTCAAAATTTCGTCGTGACATATGCGGGATTTCGGCTATTTTTCTAAAGAATTAGTACTTGCATATTTGGAGCGCTTGGATTGTTGACGTTCGAAGAATTGAGCGTAACTTATGCACACGGTGTCCATTTGGGGCCCATAAGAACTTTTTGAAAATGTAGTGACCATTTTGGATTGAACTCACCACTTCGTCGTGACGTATGAGGGATTTCGGCCATTTTTTAAAAGAATGAGCACTTGCATATTTGGAACGCTTTAATTGTCGGCGTACGAAGAATTTAGCGTAACTTTTGCACACGGTGTCCGTTTTCGGCCCATAAGTACTTTTTGGAAATTTAGCGACCGTTTTGGATTGAACTCACAACTTCGTCGTGACGTATGAGAGATTTCGGCCATTTTTCAAAAGAATGAGCACTTAAATATTTGGAACGCTTGAATTTTCGGCGTACGAAGAATTTTGCGTAACTTTTGTACACGGTGTCTGTTTTCGCCCATAAGTACTTTTCGGAAAAGTAGCGACCGTTTTGGATTGAACTCAAAACTTCATCGTGACGCATGAGGGATTTCGGCTATTTTTCTAAAGAATTAGCACTTGCACATTTGGAGCGCTTGGATTGTTGTCGTTCGAAGAATTGAGCGTAACTTATGCACACGGTGTCCATTTTGGGCCCACAAGAACTTTTTAGAAATGTGGTGACCATTTTGGATTGAACTCACCACTTCGTCATGACGTATGAGGGATTTCGGCTGTTTTTCAAAAGAATGAGTACTTGCACATTTGGAACGCTTTAATTGTCGGCGTACGAAGAATTTAGCGTAACTTTTGCCCTCGGTGTCCGTTTTCGGCCCATAAGTACTTTTTGGAAATGTAGCAACCGTTTTGGATTGAACTCACGACTTCGTCGTGACGTATCAGGGATTTCGGCCGTTTTTCAAAAGAATGAGCACTTGCATATTTGGAGCGCTTGGATTGTCGGCATTCGAAGAATTGAGCGTAACTTATGCACACGATGTCCGTTTTGGGCCCATTAGAACTTTTTGGAAATGTAGCGACCGTTTTGGATTGAACTCACCACTTCGTCGTGACGTATAAGGGATTTCGGCCATTTTTTAAAAGAATGAGCACTTGCATATTTGGAACGCTTTAATTGTCGGCGTACGAAGAATTTAGCGTAACTTTTGCACACGATTTCCGTTTTGGCCCATAAGTACTTTTCGGAAATGTAGCGACCGTTTTAGGTTGAACTCACCACTTCGTCGTGACGTATGAGGAATTTCGGTCATTTTTCAAAAGAATGAGCACTTGTATATTTGGAGCGCTTGGATCGTCGGCATTCGAGGAATTGAGCGTAACTTATGCAAACGATATCCGTTTTGGCCCATAAGAACTTTTTGGAAATGTAGCGACCGTTTTGGATTGAACTCACCACTTCGTCGTAATATGAGGGATTTCGGCCATTTTTCAAAAGAATGAGTATTTACATATTTGGAACGCTCGAATTGTCGGTGTACGAAGAATTTAGCATAACTTTTGAACACGGTGTCCGTTTTTGGCCCTCAAATACTTTTTGGAAATGTGTCGACCGTTTTGGATTGAACTCACCACTTCGTCGTGACGTATGAGGGATTTCAGCCATTTTTCAAAAGAATGATCACTTGCATATTTGGAACGCTTGAATTGTCGACGTACGAAGAATTTAGCGTAACTTTTGCCCGCTGTGTCCGTTTTCGGACCATAAGTACTTTGTGGAAATGTAGCAATCGTTTTGGATTGAACTCACGACTTCGTCGTGACGTATCAGGGATTTCGGCCATTTTTCAAAAGAATGAGCACTTGCATATTTGGAGCGCTTGGATTGTCGGCATTCGAAAAATTGAGTGTAACTTATGCACACGATGTTCGTTTTGGGACCATAAGAAGTTTTTGTAAATGTAGCGACCATTTTGGATTGAACTCACCATTTCGTCGTGACGTATGAGGGATTTCGGCCATTTTTCAATAGAATGAGCACTTGCATATTTGGAACGCTTGAATTGTCGGTGTATGAGTGTCCGTTTTCGACCCATAATTACTTTTTGGAAATGTAGCGACCGTTTTGGATTGAACTCACCACTTTGTCGTGACGTATGAGGTATTTCGGCCATTTTTCAAAAGAATAAGCACTTGCATATTTGGAATGCTTTAATTGTCGACCTACGAAGAATTTAGCGTAACTTTTGCACACGGTGTCCGTTTTCGGCCCTTACATACTTTTTGGAAATTTAGCGACCGTTTTGGATTGAACTCAAAACTTTGTCGTGACGCATGAGGGATTTCGGCTATTTTTCTAAAGAATTAGCACTTGCATATTTGGAGCGCTTGGATTGTCGACGTTCGAAGAATTGAGCGTAACTTATGCACGCGGTGTCCATTTTGGGCTCATAAGAACTTTTTGGAAATGTAACGACCGTTTTGGATAGAACTCACCACTTCGTCATGACGTATGAGGGATTTCGGCCATTTTTCAAAAGAATGAGCACTTGCATATTTGGAACGCTTGAATTGTCGGCGTACGAAGAATTTAGCGTAACTTTCGCACACGATATCCGTTTTCGGCCCATACGTACTTTTTGGAAATGTAGCGACCGTTTTGGATTGAACTCACAACTTCGACGTGACGTATGAGGGATTTCGGCCATTTTTCAAAAGAATGAGCACTTGCATATTTTGAATGCTTGAATTGTCGGCGTACGAAAAATTTAGCGTAACTTTTGCACACGGTGTCCATTTTTGGCCCTTACATACTTTTTGGAAATGTAGCGACCGTTTTGGATTGAACTCACCACTTCGTCATGACGTATAAGGGATTTCGGCCATTTTTCAAAAGAATGAGCACTTGCATATTTGGAACGCTTGAATTGTCTACGTACGAAGAATTTACCGTAACTTTTGCACACGGTATCCGTTTTCGACCCATACGTACTTTTTGGAAATGTAGCGACCGTTTTGGATTGAACTCACAACTTCGACGTGACGTATGAGGGATTTCGGCCATTTTTCAAAAGATTGAGCACTTGCATATTTGGAACGCTTTAATTGTCGGCGTACGAAGAATTTAGCGTAACTTTTGCACACGATTTCCGTTTTGGCCCATAAGTACTTTTTGGAAATGTAGCGACCGTTTTAGATTGAACTCACCACTTCGTCATGACGTATGAGGGATTTCGGCCATTTTTCAAAAGAATGAGCACTTGTATATTTGGAGCGCTTGGATCGTCGGCATTCGAGGAATTGAGCGTAACTTATGCTAACGATATCCGTTTTGGCCCATAAGAACTTTTTGGAAATGTAGCGACCATTTTGGATTGAACTCACCACTTCGTCGTAATATGAGGGATTTCGGCCATTTTACAAAAGAATGAGCATTTACATATTTGGAACGCTCGAATTGTCGGTGTACGAAGAATTTAGCATAACTTTTGAACACGGTGTCCGTTTTTGGTCCTCAAATACTTTTTGGAAATGTGTCGACCGTTTTGGATTGAACTCACCACTTCGTCGTGACGTATGAGGGATTTCAGCCATTTTTCAAAAGAATGATCACTTGCATATTTGGAACGCTTGAATTGTCGGCGTACGAAGAATTTAGCGTAACTTTTGCCCTCTGTGTCCGTTTTCGGACCATAAGTACTTTTTGGAAATGTAGCAATCGTTTTGGATTGAACTCACGACTTTGTCGTGACGTATCAGGGATTTCGGCCATTTTTCAAAAGAATGAGCACTTGCATATTTGGAGCGCTTGGATTGTCGGCATTCGAAAAATTGAGTGTAACTTATGCACACGATGTTCGTTTTGGGACCATAAGAAGTTTTTGGAAATGTAGCGACCATTTTGGATTGAACTCACCACTTCGTCGTGATGTATGAGGGATTTCGGCCATTTTTCAATAGAATGAGCACTTGCATATTTGGAACGCTTGAATTGTCGGTGTACGAGTGTCCGTTTTCGACCCATAATTACTTTTTAGAAATGTAGCGACCGTTTTGGATTGAACTTAGCACTTTGTCGTGACGTATGAGGTATTTCAGCCATTTTTCAAAAGAATAAGCACTTGCATATTTGGAATGCTTTAATTGTCGACGTACGAAGAATTTAGCGTAACTTTTGCACACGGTGTCCGTTTTGGCCCATAAGTACTTTTTGGAAGTGTAGCGACTGCTTTGGATTGAACTCAAAACTTCGTTGTGACGCATGAGGGATTTCGGCTATTTTTCTAAAGAATTAGCACTTGCATATTTGGAGCGCTTGGATTGTCGACGTTCGAAGA
>NW_019258818.1:0-1076 GCF_002742605.1 Olea europaea var. sylvestris
ACTTTCCATTGACTCGATTCCAATCGAATTTGACTAGCAATTCGCCAAAAGCGAACAAACCAGAAGTTTTCATGAAATCAAAATCCACTTTTCATTGGCTCAATTCGAATTGAATTTTACTAGCAATTAGCGAAAAACGATCAAACCAGAAGTTATCATGAAATCAAAAACCACTTTTCACTGACTCAATTCCCATCGAATTTGACTAGCAATTCGCCAAAAACGAACAAACCCAAAGTTATCATGAAATTAAAAACCTCTTTTCATTAGCTCGATTCCAATCGAATTTGGCTAGCAGTTCGCCAAAAATGAACAAACTCTATGTTTTCATGAAATCAAAAATCACTTTTCATTGACTCGATTCCAATCGACTTTGACTAGCAATTCGCCTAAAACGAACAAGCCCGAAGTTCTCATGAAATCAAAAACCACTTTTCATTGACTCGATTCCAATCGAATTAGACTAACAATTCCCAAAAAAGAACAAGCCCGAAGTTCTCATGAAACTAAAAACAACTTTTAACTGACTCGATTCCAATCTAATTTGACTACGAATTCGCCAAAAACGAACAAACCCGAAGTTATCATGAAATCAAAAACCACTTTTCGTTGACTCGATTCCAGTCGAATTAGACTAGCAATTTGCCAAAAATGAACAAGCCCGAAGTTTTCATGAAATCAAAATCCACTTTTCATTGGCTCTATTCCAATTGAATTTGACTAGCAATTCGCGAAAAATGAACAAACCCAAAGTTATCATGAAATCAAAAACCACTTTTCACTGACTCGATTCCAATTGAATTTGACTAGCAATTCGCCCAAAACGAACAAACCAGAAGTTATCATGAAATCAAAAACCACTTTCCGTTGACTCGATTCCAGTCGAATTAGACTAGCAATTTGCCAAAAATGAACAAGCCCGAAGTTTTCAGGAAATCAAAATCCACTTTTCATTGGCTCTATTCCAATTGAATTTGACTTGCAATTCGCGACAAATGAACAAACCCAAAGTTATCATGAAATCAAAAACCACTTTTCATTGACTCGATTCCAATCGAATTAGACTAACAATTCCC
>NW_019258819.1:0-1076 GCF_002742605.1 Olea europaea var. sylvestris
TGCAAAAGTTACGCTCAATTCTTCGTACGCCGACAATCCAAGCATTCCAAATATGCAAGTACTCACACTTTCGAAAAATGGCCAAAATCCCTCATACGTCAGGACAAAGTGGTGAGTTCAATCCAAAACGGTCGCTACGTTTCCAAAAAGTTCTTATGGGCCCAAAATGGACACCGTGTGCAAAAGTTACGCTGGATTCTTCGTATGCCGACAATCCAAGCGTTCCAAATATGCAAGTGCTCATTCATTTGAAAAATGGCTGAAATCCCTCATACGTCACGACAAAGTGGTGAGTTCAATCCAAAACGGTCGCTACATTTCCAAAAAGTTCTTATGGGCCCAAAACGGACACCGTGTGCCAAAGTTACGCTCAATTCTTCGTACGTCGACAATCCAAGCGTTCCAAACATGTAAGTGCTAATTCTTTAGAAAAAAAGCCAAAATCCCTCGTATGTCACGACGAAGTAATGAGTTCAAACTAAAACGGTCGCTAGATTTCCAAAAAGTACTTATGGTCCCAAAACAGACATCGTGTACAAAAGTTACGCTCAATTCTTCGTACGCCGACAATCCAAGCATTCCAAATATGCCAGTGCTCATTCTTTTGAAAAAGGGCCAAAATCCCTCGTACGTCACGACGAAGTTGTGAGTTCAATCTAAAACGGTCGCTACATTTCCAAAAAGTACTTACGGGCCCAAAATGGACACCGTGTGCAAAAGTTACGCTCAATTCTTCGTACGTCGACAATCCAAGCGTTCCAAATATGCAAGTGGTCACACTTTCGAAAAATGGCCGAAATCCCTCAGACGTCACGATGAAGTGGTGAGTTCAATCTAAAACGGTCGCTACATTTCCAAAAAGTACTTACGGGCCCAAAATGGACACCGTTTGCAAAAGTTACGCTCAATTCTTCGTACGACGACAACCCAAGCGTTCCAAATATGCAAGTGCTCACTCTTTCGAAAAATGGCCGAAATCCCTCATACGTCACGGCGAATTGGTGAGTTCAATCCAAAACGGTCGCTACATTTCCAAAAAGTACTTACGGGCCCAGAACGGACACCGTGTGCAAAAG
>NW_019258820.1:0-1075 GCF_002742605.1 Olea europaea var. sylvestris
TCTGCTTGGTTTTTGATTAATATTTCCTTGAGGATATTTGTGGTTTTATTTTGTTGTTGACTGATTATGCATATTCTAATGTTAATGCATTTGCAAGTTGAATTTTAATCGTATAATGCCATTGCAAGTGGCAAATAAAATTCTTCTGTGTGGTACGGGTTGAAAATTGCTAGTGGATTTGGATACTTGGAACTGCACCTTTACCTTGAATTCGTAAAATGAAAAAAAGGATTCCTAGTTTCAATGTCATGATATTTTTCGATTTGAGGTTGTTCATGGCGAGTTGTCCAAAAATTACACATGTACGTGTTTTATTGTACCTAGTCATGATACTATGGAAAATTGCTTTCTTGCATTTTGTGTATGTAGGTTTATCAATTTCCGTGATTTTGTGTACATGTAGGTATATAATTCAGTGCATGCATTATCTTTTGTCATTATTATTGTTGAGTAGACTCATTTTCTAATTGAATTATGATTTTAGTTCAACGCAAATGGATGTAGCTATTGATACTACGACTTTATTTGAATTCTCGAAAGTTGTTCTTAATAAACTGGTAAGTTTTTATTGTTATTTTGTGTGTTTTGCATGACCGTAATAAGTTTATTTTTTTATAATTTAGTCAAACATTGCATATTTAACATTGTTGATGTTAAGCCCGGTGGTCATTGTGGCTTTAGGGCAATGGCTAGTTCCCTTGGTTTAGGAGAGGAGGCTTGGTTACATATTCGACGTGAAGTTATTACGAAAATGAAATCTAATTATGATGCCTATGTAAAATTTTATGACAGCATTGAAAGGATGGAGGAGTTGTTATATATTTATATTATGGATTACTTTAATATTGGTGTCCCATATGATCGATGGATGACGATGCCTAACATGGGTCATTTGATAGCATCTCGCACTCGTCCTTCTATCTTTTATACAATGTTTGAAGTTCCTACCATTGCACTCTCAACCTCCTCTACTATGTCATAAGATTATATTAGTGGGTTCTGTGAATGAAAATCACTTTGTTCAGGTATTTTGTTTTAATTAATTGACTATATATCATTATTGTAAACTTATTGT
>NW_019258821.1:0-1075 GCF_002742605.1 Olea europaea var. sylvestris
TTCTAAGATAATTTTTTTCTACTGTCTGCTTGACATTTTGACAAGCTAATTGAACAATACCGATTATGACTGTGATTTGAATCAAGTTGTTATTAATGACATCTGTGAATTTGGTCCTTTACTTCTTATTTCATACAAGATAGTGTTTTTCCCTCTTTTTTTGTTTTTCTGGTATGGCTGGAGTTTATGTTGGAATCTCTTCTCTTTTACCTTCTGGTTTTCTTTCTTTTTTTGGCATATTTATGATTAGTTGTATAGAGTTGTAATTAGTTATAAATTTTCGGTTTAATTCAATAAACAGATGAGGAATTTTATTACTATTTGCATATTTATGCTCCTTCTGGTTGACTTTGTAGTTGTTCATATATTCAGCTGGTGTTTTCTCCATGCCAATGGATCCTGCTCCATGTAGAATTCACTGGTGTTCAAATAAAGTTTCTGGATTGCATTACTGTTCATGTTTCTTCACTAATTTTTCTAATAATTATGAAAAACCTTCCAGACTACAAATTCTTCAATTTTGTCTCCCTTCCCACTGTACATCTCCAAATTGCAACTTTTAATTTTTTTTTCCTTGCTCCACATCTGATGGTGAGTCAATGATGAAATGGCTCTCTGTTGGTGCATGTTTCATTACTCATTCATATCCATCTTTAAAGTCAAGCTTTTCATATGTGCACCAACATATAAGAAAAACAATTATGTAAATGTTGCTGTCATTTGTGTTTTATTGTTTTTTCTGATGAATGACCTAATTTGACAAGACTGTATTTTCAACCATTAGCGATACACTAATGATGTTTGGTTAATTTAACCGTTCTAGGTGCCTTTGTAAGATCTGTTTGTTTTCCAGGAACAGGGGATTAAGTGCACAAGCAAGCTTTAATATTTGTTGAATTTATCAAATTAATTTTTAAAAAAGTGCATTATCACATTAAATTCAAAAGTTCACTAGTTTTTTTTGATTCTGAAGAAATGTTATTGATATTTCACAAAATGGCACTGTCATGCATAATTAAGAAGCTGCTAGAAGAAACGGCAAGAAAGGGGAAAAAAAAAAAAAAAAAAAAAAAAA
>NW_019258822.1:0-1075 GCF_002742605.1 Olea europaea var. sylvestris
GGTCCTTACCGATTGAATTTTGCGGTTTGTACACTTAGTTTTAACACTTTGTTCAACACTTGCCTTGTCGTCAATTGTCAACTGGGTGGGAAAACTTTTTAAAATTTAAATAGTCCAATAGGGTAATGTCATGTGGGAAAGTGTAAACTAAAGTGTACACCGTAGTGTACATGTAGAAAGGTTCTTACCGATTGAACTTTGCAAGTTGTACATTGATTTTTGGCACTTGCATTGTTCTCCAGTGTAAATTGGATGGGAAAACTGTTTGAAATATGAACTGTCTAATAGGGTATTGTCATGTGGCAAAGTGTAAACTAAAGTGTACACCATAGTGTAAATGTAGCGGGGTTCTTATCAATTGAACTCTGCTATTTGTACGCTGATTTTTGACACATTGTTTGACACTTGCACTGTTGTCCAACGTCAACTGGATGGGAAAATTATTTGAAATTTAAACTGTCCAATAGAGTAATATCATGTGGCAAAGTATAAACTAAAGTCTGTGCACCATAGTGTGCTTGTAGCAAGGTCCTTACCGGTTGAACTTTGCTATTTGTAAACCGATTTTTGATACGTTGTTTAACACTTGTATTGTTGTCAAGTGTCAATTGGATGGGAATATTGTTTGAAATTTGAACTGTCAAATAGGATAATGTCACGGGGTAAAGTGTAGACTATAATGTACACCATAGTATACATATAGAAAGGTTCTTACCGATTGAATTTTACCATTTGTGCACTGATTTTTGGCACGTTCTTTGACACTTGCATTATTGTCCAGTGTTAAGTGGTTGGGAAAATTGTTTGAAATTTAAACTGTCCAATAGCGTAATGTCACGTGCAAAGTGTAAACTAAAGTGTACACCATAGTGTACATGTAGCAAGGTTCTTATCGATTTAACTATGCAATTTGTACACTAATTTTTGACACGTTGTTTGACACTTGCATTGTTGCCTAGTGTCAGTTGGATGGGAAAATACTTTGAAATTTGAACTGCCCAATAAAGATAATGTCATGTGGTAAAGTGTAAACTATAGTGTGCGATATAGTGTACATGTAGAAAGGTTCTTACAG
>NW_019258823.1:0-1075 GCF_002742605.1 Olea europaea var. sylvestris
TATCTAACTAATTGGTTGGGAAGCTTTTATGAATACTCAAGTAATGGCAAGGCCGGTCTGTGATTGCCAAATCTCGAGGCGAAGTTCATAAATTAGACCCTCCAAAATTAACGTAAATACAAAATTCGACGATATATTATAGCAAAACCAACAAGTTGATCATAACACTTTTAACTGTCGTATCCTGTGAGTCCTGTTAAGACACTTCTCAACAGCTATATGTAAGAATATAACTGCATTTCCTTTTCTCAAAAAATATTCCATAAGAACATCAACACATTTTCTTTTGTGCTCCAAGTACCAACAACTTTTATTCAAGAAAATAGCTTTAAAAGTCAGAAATTTTAAATTCTCGCCACATTCAATAAGTTGTTCAATAATCAAATCGATTAAAATCTTTATATCAAGTCTGTGTAGTAAGCAAATTCTTCTAACAAATTAAGAACATTCATAACCTCTAAATCCCCACAAATCTAGTAATTTTTTCAATAGTAGACAAAAAAAGACAAACTTTCAAACAAATAAAAAGCAACGAGAAAATACCAACAATAGTGCAAGAATAATTGTAAAATATGGCACACAAATGATTTAATACGAAAATTTGAACAGCCTTGCTTTGGCAAAAAAAACCCATCTGCAACAAATTCAAAAACTCCTCTCTAAGCTCCAAAGTCTCATAGAGATCGGGACTATTTATAAACTTATTAAACATTTTGCTAGGAGATGAAGAACTTAATTTTCAATTTCTTTAAAGTTTAGTGCTATGCTCAAGGATTTTATTAAACATGACTAGGGTTTATTCTTTTCTTAGATATGACAGATTATTCGACAAAATATTGAGAATATTTTGTCTAATTTCCCCTATATTCATCAGAATAATATTTTGTCTAATTTCCCCTATATTCATCAGAATCAACAAGCTTTTGCAGTCTTAATATCTAATTTCCAATGCATCATAAACTACATACAAATTTGAGTAAAGAAAAAAATCTAACCTTGTTAGCCACCGCCTGTGGATTGTGACGGAGAAGAAAGAAGATGAGAAGACAGCCACTAAAGAGAAGGAAGAAGAGAA
>NW_019258824.1:0-1075 GCF_002742605.1 Olea europaea var. sylvestris
CCCCGGCGCGATTTTTGTTTCCGATCAATGTGTCAAATTTTAGCCGATTCCGACACTGTGGCCAAAAATGACGAAATTGTCCATGGCGTAATTTTTTTTCCCATTAATCTGTCAAATTTTAGTCGATTCTGACACCGTCAGTAAAAAAGATGAAATTGCCCCCGGCACGATTTTTGTTTCCGAACAATCTGTCAAATTTTAGCCCATTCCGACACCGTCTTGAAAAATGATGATATTGCCCCCGGCACGATTTTTGTTTCCGAACAATCTGTCAAATTTTAGCCCATTCCGACACCGTCTTGAAAAATGATGATATTGCCCCCGGCACGATTTTTGTTTCCGAACAATCTGTCAAATTTTAGCCCATTCCGACACCGTCTTGAAAAATGATGATATTGCCCCCGGCACGATTTTTGTTTCCGAACAATCTGTCAAATTTTAGCCCATTCCGACACCGTCTTGAAAAATGATGATATTGCCCCCGGCACGATTTTTGTTTCCGAACAATCTGTCAAATTTTAGCCCATTCCGACACCGTCTTGAAAAATGATGATATTGCCCCCGGCACGATTTTTGTTTCCGAACAATCAGTCAAATTTTATCCCATTCCGACACCGTCGCGAAAAATGACGAAATTGTCTCGGCTCGATTTTCGTTTACGATCAATCTGTCAAATTTTAGCCGATTCCGACACCGTCAGGAAAAATGACGAAATTGCCCCCGGCTCGATTTTTGTTTCCCATTAATCTGTTAAATTTTAGCCGATTCTGACACCGTCGTGAAAAATGACGAAATTGCCCCAGCCGCGATTTTTGTTTCCGATCAATCTGTCAAATTTTTGCCCATTCCGACATCGTCGCGAAAAATGATGAAATTGCCCCCGACGCGATTTTTGTTTCCTATCAATCTGTCAAATTTTTGCCCATTCCGACGCCGTCACGAAAAATGACGAAATTGCCCCAGGTGCAATTTTTGTTTCCGATTAATCTGTTAAATTTTAGCCGATTCCGACACCGTCACGAAAAATGAGGAAATTGTCACCGGCGTGATTTTTGTTTCCGATCAATCTGTCAAA
>NW_019258825.1:0-1075 GCF_002742605.1 Olea europaea var. sylvestris
TAAAAAGTATAAATCTTGTTGGGGTTTACATCACCTTCCAAATAAATTTAACAGATTTACATTGCAGCAGAATATAAATATCAATCAACTTCTCAATGTTCAATTTGGAAGGCCAAAGAATTCATTTAGGTGACCACAAGGTTGATATTTTAGGCACAGAAGTGGCAGCCTCAAACTGAGATCAAATCAAGTAATTATGAGCAATCATTTCATTATTGCATTAGTCAACACCTCCTATACATTTTAAGAAGCTTATAAATCTTGTAACAATGCTTGTAAGTCTTAAGCTTGATCAATTATAAGAAGCTCATAAACATTAGTCAGACATGTATAGATAATATAACACTTTTATAAAAAGAACATTTGCAATGACATAAGATCAATCAAATACATAAAAATGAATAAGGTATCCAGTAATCAAACAAAACATCATTTATTCTACTAAACCCAATTTATCCACTACTCAAGAGCTCAAATTTCCAAAAAATAACTTGACAATCAATCAAAAAGATAATACTATCTACTTACGGATTCCATGAAATAGCCTTCCAGTTTTTCATTTTTGGCAACTGGCATTCTTTATGAGAAAATCCAAAAACATAATACAATCAAGAGCACAAATTTTCACAAAATAACTTTAACAAGCAGTAAGTGCAACTGGCATTCCATTTTTTCATTTTTCGCAACTGGCATTCTTTGTGAGAAAATTCAAAACGAAAATGCATAATATATGGGTGCTAAAATTTTTCCATGTCCACAAATCTAGATGCAATTGGAATAATATCTAAAGTTCTGAGAAAATCCATTTCCAATCAATTTTACATTTCAAAATATGAAAAACTTACATTGATTTTTACCAAATGGGAGCTAGTCGTGGGTTTGGAAAAGAAGAATACAAATTTTGAATATCAAAACCATCAACGGTTGTCATCCTGACAAGAAGAAGGACATTTTATGGTTTTTGAAATCAAGGAGAAGATGAGTCTTGGAACTTTGAAGAAGAAGACAGTTTTTGGGAAGACGAATGTTTTCAATTTTCAATTTGGAGAAGAATATGGTCTTTGACGTAATTGAA
>NW_019258826.1:0-1075 GCF_002742605.1 Olea europaea var. sylvestris
CGCGCCAGGGGCAATTGCGTCATTTTTCGTGACGGTGTCGGAATGGGCTCAAATTTGACTGATTGATCGGAAACAAAAATTGCGCCGGGGTAAATTACGTCATTTTTCGCGACGGTGTCGGAATCGGCTAAAAATTGACTGATTGATGGGAAACAAAAATCGCGTCAGGGCAATTTCGTCATTTTTCGCGACGGAGTCGGAATCGTCTAAAATTTGATTGATTGATGGGAAAAAAATCGCGCCGGGGGCAATTTCGTCCTTTTTTGTGACGGTGTCGGAACGGCCTCAAATTTGACTAATTGATCGGAAACAAAAATCGCGCCGGGGGCAATTTCGTCATTTTTCGCGACGGTGTCGGAATCGGCTAAAAATTGACTGATTGATGGGAAACAAAAATCGCGTCAGGGCAATTTCGTTATTTTTCACGACGGAGTCGGAATCGTCTAAAATTTGACAGATTCATCGGAAATAATAATGGCGCCGGGGGCAATTTCGTCCTTTTTTGTGACGGTGTCGGAACGGCCTCAAATTTGACTAATTGATCGGAAACAAAAATCGCGCCGGGTGCAATTTCGTCATTTTTCCCGACGGTGTCGGAATCGGCTCAAATTTTACTGATTGATCGGAAACAAAAAACGCGCTGGGGGCAATTTCGTCATTTTTCGTGACGGTGTCGGAATGGACTCAAATTTGACAAATTGATCGGAAACAAAAATCGCGCCGGGTGCAATTTCGACATTTTTAGCGACGATGTCGGAATCGGCTAAAATTTGACAGATTTATCGGAAACAAAAATCGCGCTGGGGGCAATTTCGTCATTTTTCGCAACGGTGTCGGAATGGGCCCAGATTTGACTGATTGATCGGAAACGAAAATCGCGCCAAGGGCAATTTCGTCTTTTTTCGCGACGGTGTCGGAATCGGCTAAAATTTGACTGATCGATGGGAAACAAAAATCGCGTCGGGGCAATTTCGTCATTTTTCGCGACGGAGTCGGAATCGTCTAAAATATGACAGATTCATCGGAAATAATAATCTCGCCGGGGGCAATTTCGTCATTTTTCGCGACGGTGTCG
>NW_019258827.1:0-1075 GCF_002742605.1 Olea europaea var. sylvestris
GTCACTTTTATTATCATAAAATACTAATTTAGCTTAATTGCCCTGATACCAACCACCAGCCTAAATCACTAAGAACAAAATGACAAAACTCCAGATTCTGTTCCTGTAAAAAATAAAAACAGAAATCTATACACACACAATTTCCTTTTTATTTGAATTAGGTATTTTTTAGCAAGAATCCTATCCTATTTGAAAACAAGAGAATTTGTATAAAAGTAACACTTAAAGACTTATAACTGAATAAAATAGAAATAAAAAAGAAATATAAATAAGTAGACTGGGAATAGGATTTCCTTCCACTTTCCAAAGTCGCCCTTTCCCAAGGCATTGCAACAGAGGCACCTTGGGGGAAATATTATCCATTCCAAGTTCAAGAGAAGAATATTTTTATTTTTATTTTTTATTTTTATGACCATAGGTATTCAAGCCAGCTCACACGCACCTCGATTAATTTCACGAAACTCTGAAATTTACAATCGGGTACTTACCTCAATGGCCCTAAGGAGACTCGAACTGGTGATCATTGGGAAACAAACTCAAGATCTGACCACTGAGCTATCCCTCAGGGTTAAGTTCAAGAGATGATATATCTATACAAATGAATTTATTCAACTAGAAAATATCTCCTCCGTAACTTATATATCCTCACTAGCTACAGAAAAATAAAACAAAATAAAAAATTGTCCTATATTACTGTATAAAAGTTAAGAATTAGATCAGCCTACCACTAATGCACCAAATTTTGGTTCAGAACATTCCAGTTCTCATTCTCTCTCATATTTCGGGTAAAAACCACTGAAAAGATACAGATCGAAAAACAGGGTGCATTCTCATAAATATTCACTGCATCCATCATGACCAAAGAGCTATATGTCACACTAAAACCTCTAAAGATTTTATTGTGTGAATTGGAACAACTAGAAAGAAATTTTTTTCTCGAAATTTTTGGCACTTCAAGGGGCCAGTCTCCCAAATCAAATGAAAAGTTTGAAAAACAAGACAGTTTCAGTGATCAGTTGATTGTTGTACAATCTGAACCCCTAAAACCCTGGAGTCAAACTTAGACCCATGACTC
>NW_019258828.1:0-10323 GCF_002742605.1 Olea europaea var. sylvestris
CATGTGCATATTCATCACCTTCATCATCAAGAACATATTGTACTTGTTCGTCGAATTCGGTATATAAAGTGCCCTTAAGCCCAAGCTGTAATTGTCATTGTAATTTAAATGGGTTAAGGCAATCCACTTTAATTCAGTGGTTACACCATAAAAAAATGATCTTTGGAGGTTTTGACCGTTGTTATTATGCTCGGGTACCGGTTTGGGATGTTGATAGAAGCTGTTATTGCGATAATGTGTGTCATGTAAGGGATAGATGCGTGGGTGGGAGAAGAGGGGGGTTGAGAAAATGTATGGTTTCTGAGGAAGGGAGCAAAAGATGTAGTTTTGGAGGTGTTGACGAGGCCGAGGTTTTGCTTAATTTATTGACTGAGGAATTAGGTGGGCAGTGTTCTGATGTAAGAGAGGAAAATAGAAGACTAAACAAGAAGATAGTAGTGGAGAAAAAAGGAAATGGTGAGGCTAGTAATCGGTGTAAGAGTAAGACGAAAAGAGTTGATTTGGTTGTTCCCAAGAGTGAGTCAAAGTTTGTGTATGAATCAGTGGTATTTAGGTCCAGGGAGGAGGATAAGAGAAGGAGAGAGGAAAGGATAAGGAGGGAAAGAGACAGAGAAGATCTACAGAGGAAAGAAATTTTGAAGGTGCGGAAAAAGGAAGAAGAAGGGGAAGCTTTGTTGAGAACTGAGAACGGAAATGCTAGGGCAAAGGAAGAAGAGAGGGAAATTTTGTTGAGAAAAGAGAACTGGAAGATGAGAGCGAGAGAGGAAGAGAGAGATGATTTGTTCATAAGAGAGGAACACAGGGAGAGGATGAGGAGAGATGGTTCTAGTTGCTCTTCATACTATTCGGTATCTTCGACTGGTGAGTACAACAGTGATGATGAAATTGAGGATTCAGGAGAGGTTGGAGTAGAATTGTCAAATGTGTATGAGAAGGATTTGGAAAGGAGTGAAAGAATCATCAGCGAGGAAGTTGAAAAAGAGGAGTACAGGGGCGGCTTGAGAAAGAAAAGTACTGAAATAGGTATGCGTGCTGGATCTAGTGGTGTTGAGTCTGACTTCAGAAAGAAATCAGAGAAAAAGCTTACTGATGTATTCATTGAAGAGACAAAGTCTAGAAAGGGAACCTTGCAAAAGGATTCAAGCATTTTGGAGGTTAGTGAAAGTGGTTATGGAAAGACTTCTGGTTCCTACAAGAGTTATGATGATAGGAAGGTAAAATCAACTTCTGTTCCGAAGTTTGATGAGGAAAGAAGACAACAGCAGAGGCAAACTGGTAACGAAGCCACGGAACAGTCTGAGACAAGGATAAAGCATAAACAATTTTCGGAAATGCCAGAGAACCGTGATGACCAAGTTGTAACCTGTTATGGCTCTCAAAAGGTTTACAGTAGCAGGGAGGAAAATACAACTAAAGTTACTAGTTTAAGTTCAGAAGCAAAAAGAGAACATCGAACAGTTGTTGGACTTGGTATCAGAGAAGATGAATATTTGAGGAATACTATTAAAGTTGCTGAAGTATCAAAATTTCAAGGGGCTGATGCCAAAAAGACCTCCATATCTCAGCAGCTGTCTGAAACTAGAAAGAAGAAAGAGGAAGGATATTCAACTGATGTAATTGCTTATGATGCTGAAAAGAATCAACAGCATGACGAGTTTACCAGTGTGGTAGACGAAAAAGGAAAATCGACAAAGAAGGGAAGCAGTTCCACTTCACATATTCAGTCAGATAGTAGGATTATAAAACAAAAAGAAAATGTGAATTTAGCTTTTGGCTCGTATATAGAATCTGAAGAGCAACACTTTCAAACACACGCAGAAAGCTCCAAAAGAATGGATGTCACAATTGGAACACAACAAATGACTAATGAAACAGCCACTCGTTCTGGTGATTTAATTGGTGCAAAAGATGGAAACAGGACAAGATCAGAGATACTAGTGAAACCTCCATCTTCTAAAAGAGCAGCAAGAGGTGAATTGCATGTTGAATCAACAAGTGGGCTCGCGATTGAGGAGGTGAATGATGGAAGTTCAGAAAGTGGCTCTACTGCATTGCATGAACTTGTCCTGGGGAGGTTTCCAGCATTGTATCATGAAAATTATGGAAGGGCCAAGAGCAATGAAGCTCATGAACAGCCTTTTAATTTCTCCAGTGAAGATGCAATTGGTTCAGCTGAGCAATTACAGAAATCTTCTGCACACTATGTTGGTGAGTTTGTTGAGAAGCTAAAGCATGAAATTTCAACTTTTGAAATCCAGGAGGAGAAGAAAACTTATAAATCTAAGTTTGTGCATGAGGAGGAGCAGAGTAACCGAAAGGATTTGAGTCAATATGTGTCTGGAGAGTCTGACTCAAAGGAGCATCACTCAAGGCATTCCTCGAGGAGTACTAAAACAAAAGGGCCATCAGATCAAACATGGGAGGTTGATGAACAATGTTTTCAGGAGCATTCCAAGACAGAAGTACAGGATAATACAAGCAAAGCCGAGAATGCTATTGTCAAGAGAACTGGCAGGTCCTTGTGGAATATCATTGGTGATATTATTCGTCTGAAGTGGTCTACACGTTCTGAAAGCCATAGCACAGGTGGAAAGGCCAGTGTTGTTTCATCCAATCAATCTAGAAGTAGTGATGCATGGTTTTCTGGTCATGAAGCTGAAGAAGATGAAGGAGTGAGTGGAAGAAAAGAAAGANATTTTGCACGCAAAAAAAGAAAGGGACAAGAAAATATGAATTCAATAGATTTATTTGCAAACCTTTTGCGTAATTTTTTTTTTCTTTTCTTTTAATGCCTTTATTCTGAAGCACTAGATGACTTGATTTTGCAAAATTATTGAGCAACTAAAGAATCATTAACCATTGAAGGATGTTTTGTTCTTTTATGCTATTCATTCAGTATTCATTTTGTACTGTAACTCCGGCTAAAAGCTAAACGAGTTTTCTCTGCATAGTCTTAACTCTTCCTCTAATATGTGTATCTCAAGTTTTTTTTACACAATCATTTTCTTCTACCTTTTTTATGCTTGATTTTTTATCTCATTCGTAAATTGAATTAAGATTCACTTGTTAATTACTATGGCACCCATTTTTTGATTTTACTATTAGCTCTTTTGATTCAAAATATAGGTTTGTATGCATAGTATATTAGCTTAAATCATAAGAGTTAACATATTCAGAATCACTACCTGTCTTCTCCTATTTTTTCCATTTACGTAGCATGCGAAAGATTGTTACTTTTCCCTCAATATAAGTAAATTTATCATGAATTTTATCATGTCTTAATTCAAGGTTTTGGTTCTTTACTTTGCATGTTGAATAATGTAATATTCAAGAAAGTAAAATAGCTTTTAATTAGAGGATAAGGGTCATATCAGTAAGATGAAGTGTAGTTTATCTGGCAACCATTGTGGATTATGAATTTGTTATATGAACTGTAGATTCTTGGGATTACCTATTTTTGAGCCCACTACACTTTTTGACTGACCAATTCTTATGCGTATTCATCTGCCATCTGGTATCAAATTTATCATAAAATTTCTATTTGCTACACAAATCTTGAAACTCCTGAGTCCACGATTTCTGAGAAGTACGTTGGTTTCTTTCTGCTCATTTCTATAATTCAAGGTGGACAGATCTAGCTTTTGAAAATTCAGTCTATACTGCTCACATCGGTTACCTTCAAATTTGTTGCCAATTCCATTGCTTCAATATATATCTCTATATTATTTTATAATTATGGGTGATTTATATTCTCATGGCCATTGGCTACATCATAATTAGTTCATTTCTAAAAGATCCGGTTTTACAAGTTTATTGTAATCGTTAGTGCTTTTAGTCTTTCAAGTTAGATGACACTTGTATTCACCATTTAGTGAAGGACTCCATGCAGGATTTTCTTTTGTTTTATCCTTTGCTTTGCAATTTGATATCTAATTTCTCTGTAGCAGTGCCGTTAAACATTGTTTAAAGGAAACTGCTTTTATCTGATGCGTGATTAACAATATGTAGGCTTTTTCCTAGTGGAGATGGAGGAAATGGGTTGGAACAAACGGATAAGCTTGTTGCTCCCGTTCACCCGTTCCACCCAAAAATAACAATCCGACGAGGAGTATTGGCATCAGAATGTGCAGATGCTATGCAACAATTCTTTCAGTTAAGGAGAAGGGTAAAGGAGAAGAAATCCGAGCCTCCCACATCACCCTCACGCCTTCCCATTTCGCACCGTCCCACGAAGTTCTTCGCCAAGATGCACGATGCCTTCAACATCTTGTTCTGTTTGTGAGTAACTGAAAGATTAAAATTTTTCTTTTCATTACGTTGAAATGATACTTCGAAATAGGCTGCTACTTAAATAAATTGGGTTGACTTCTTTTGTAATAATTTGAATAGTGTAAACTTGCGATCATATATCTGCATGGGACAATTTTTTTCCAATAAGGTTAGAATTAGGTTTCTCTCAAGGTTTACGGAAAGATATGAGTGGCACTAAGCCTGGTAATGATTTTATCTTTGTTTGTCTTACTAGTTCTCATACTTTCAGTTGTATATATGTCATTGCCATTGCCTGGCACGCCAATATTTTTATTGGTCAGGCTTGGGACCTGGGGGGCATCATAGTATTTTAAAGGCCTGCACAGGTGATGGGCGGGTCCAGAGCACAGCTTGTGTTTCCCTGGGCTTCATCAAATATGTCTTGGCGTAGCCTGGCCCCATTCTACACCTCTATGCCTCAAAAGGATTTGATTTATACTCTTAGGGCTGTTCTATTTATGCTTTTGCTCTTTGTAGAAGAGTTTCCTAGGGAAAGCCTCCTCTAAAAGCTATTATATGGATAAAGCACTTTCAAAAAGTTATCTAAAAGTCTGTCATGCATGGCTTTTAAAAAGTCAAAAGAAGTTTTTGAGACTCAATCCCTGTTTGGCTAATTTTATGAAATCTTTTAGAGAAAGTTGGTCCAATATGACTCTCTAAAAGTACTTCAAGAATAGAAAGCTCTTTTAAAAATTATTTTTTCAAACAAAATTAAAATAGCTTCTTTTAAAAGTTCTTCCACAGAGAGCAAAACTATGTCAAATGGGCCCTAAGTATGTCCAAAAGAAGCTTCTTGTCTCAAACGCACTTCTGGTTTTTCAAAGGTCATGCTAGACCAGTCCTTAGTTTAATTTTAAAATCAAGACAGTAAATTAATAGTTATTGCAAGATGCTAGAGCTATCGCAAGCGCGTTTTATATACAGTTTGTGTACATCTATACATTATTTTCCTGAACTGAATAATGAAAAGAAAAGCAAGTTGATATCTTGATAAACAACATGTACAATGGAATTTGCAGTCCTTTGAACATGTTCTATGATTCCTAACTGGTATTCTTTTAGCATCTGTGGTGAAATAGCGAAAGATTGTTACTTTTCCCTCAATATAAGTAAATTTATCATGAATTTTATCATGTCTTAATTCAAGGTTTTGGTTCTTTACTTTGCATGTTGAATAATGTAATATTCAAGAAAGTAAAATAGCTTTTAATTAGAGGATAAGGGTCATATCAGTAAGATGAAGTGTAGTTTATCTGGCAACCATTGTGGATTATGAATTTGTTATATGAACTGTAGATTCTTGGGATTACCTATTTTTGAGCCCACTACACTTTTTGACTGACCAATTCTTATGCGTATTCATCTGCCATCTGGTATCAAATTTATCATAAAATTTCTATTTGCTACACAAATCTTGAAACTCTTGAGTCCACGATTTCTGAGAAGTACGTTGGTTTCTTTCTGCTCATTTCTATAATTCAAGGTGGACAGATCTAGCTTTTGAAAATTCAGTCTATACTGCTCACATCGGTTACCTTCAAATTTGTTGCCAATTCCATTGCTTCAATATATATCTCTATATTATTTTATAATTATGGGTGATTTATATTCTCATGGCCATTGGCTACATCATAATTAGTTCATTTCTAAAAGATCCGGTTTTACAAGTTTATTGTAATCGTTAGTGCTTTTAGTCTTTCAAGTTAGATGACACTTGTATTCACCATTTAGTGAAGGACTCCATGCAGGATTTTCTTTTGTTTTATCCTTTGCTTTGCAATTTGATATCTAATTTCTCTGTAGCAGTGCCGTTAAACATTGTTTAAAGGAAACTGCTTTTATCTGATGCGTGATTAACAATATGTAGGCTTTTTCCTAGTGGAGATGGAGGAAATGGGTTGGAACAAACGGATAAGCTTGTTGCTCCCGTTCACCCGTTCCACCCAAAAATAACAATCCGACGAGGAGTATTGGCATCAGAATGTGCAGATGCTATGCAACAATTCTTTCAGTTAAGGAGAAGGGTAAAGGAGAAGAAATCCGAGCCTCCCACATCACCCTCACGCCTTCCCATTTCGCACCGTCCCACGAAGTTCTTCGCCAAGATGCACGATGCCTTCAACATCTTGTTCTGTTTGTGAGTAACTGAAAGATTAAAATTTTTCTTTTCATTACGTTGAAATGATACTGCGAAATAGGCTGCTACTTAAATAAATTGGGTTGACTTCTTTTTTAATAATTTGAATAGTGTAAACTTGCGATCATATATCTGCATGGGACAATTTTTTTCCAATAAGGTTAGAATTAGGTTTCTCTCAAGGTTTACCGAAAGATATGAGTGGCACTAAGCCTGGTAATGATTTTATCTTTGGTTGTCTTACTAGTTCTCATACTTTCAGTTGTATATATGTCATTGCCATTGCCTGGCACGCCAATATTTTTATTGGCCAGGCTTGGGACCTGGGGGGCATCATAGTATTTTAAAGGCCTGCACAGGTGATGGGCGGGTCCAGAGCACAGCTTGTGTTTCCCTGGGCTTCGTCAAATATGTCTTGGCGTAGCCTGGCCCCATTCTACACCTCTATGCCTCAAAAGGATTTGATTTATACTCTTAGGGCCTGTTCTATTTATGCTTTTGCTCTTTGTAGGAGAGCTTCCTGGGGAAAGCCTCCTCTAAAAGCTATTATATGGATAAAGCACTTTCAAAAAGTTATATAAAAGTCCGTCATGCATGGCTTTTAAAAAGTCAAAAGGAGCTTTTGAGACTCAATAGTAGCTTTCGGACCCTGTTTGGCTAATTTTATGAAATCTTTTAGAGAAAGTTGGTCCAATATGACTCTCTAAAAGTACTTTAAGAATAGGAAGCTCTTTTAAAAATTATTTTTTCAAACAAAATTAAAATAGCTTCTTTTAAAAGTTCTTCTACAGAGAGCAAAACTATGTCAAATGGGCCCTAAGTATGTCCAAAAGAAGCTTCTTGTCTCAAACGCACTTCTGGTTTTTCAAAGGTCATGCTAGACCAGTCCTTAGTTTAATTTTAAAATCAAGACGGTAAATTAATAGTTATTGCAAGATGCTAGAGCTATCGCAAGCACGTTTTATATACATTTTGTATACATCTATACATTATTTTCCTGAACTGAATAATGAAAAGAAAAGCAAGTTGATATCTTGATAAACAACATGTACAATGGAATTTACAGTCCTTTGAACATGTTCTATGATTCCTAATTGGTATTCTTTTAGCATCTGTGGTGAAATAAGCATCAATCTTGATCATCCATTTCATGAAAAGGAAGTGGCACAGTTATCACAGCTCTAAATTTGCCAGCATTATTCAGATGCTCATTCTCCAATCTGTATCAAAATAATTGTTCAAATAAGCAATTGGAATGTTGGATGCTGAGTATGTTGAACCATCCCAAACAAGTTGGTCCAAAATTGTATACCCTTTTCGGTATAAAGTTTAGTCATCACTTATTTATGAAAAATTATGCGTGCATCTGCATGGGGCGTGTTGAAGATAAAAATTTGAATAAATAAACGTGTACCCTCTTTGCCAGGAATTTGGATGAGTTCATTTAGTATAGTACAAATGGTTGTGCCTCGCATGAAGCATTGGTAAAAAATCCTAATGGTCTTTCTTTCATCGTTGTTTTCCTACAATGACCTCAATTTTTTTTTTTTTTTTAAACGTTAATTTCCAATGGAAGGAGATGGAGCAATAGATGGGAAATAATGTTGAAATTATAGGGGAAAAAATTAAAATTACTGTTGGGAACAACGTTAAAAGTATAATGATTATTGGAGATTTTTAACCTCATGTAACATTAAAAAATGTTCATTTTACCTGTAAAAATTCCACTGTCCTCTTCTAATGACTTCTAGTGCTGCTAAAAATAATCCAGTAACTCTGTAATCTACACTTCCAAAATTGTAGTGTATGGGACAATTTTTTTCCAATAAGGTTAGAATTAGGTTTCTCTCAAGGTTTACGGAAAGATATGAGTGGCACTAAGCCTGGTAATGATTTTATCTTTGTTTGTCTTACTAGTTCTCATACTTTCAGTTGTATATATGTCATTGCCATTGCCTGGCACGCCAATATTTTTATTGGCCAGGCTTGGGACCTGGGGGGCATCATAGTATTTTAAAGGCCTGCACAGGTGATGGGCGGGTCCAGAGCACAGCTTGTGTTTCCCTGGGCTTCGTCAAATATGTCTTGGCGTAGCCTGGCCCCATTCTACACCTCTATGCCTCAAAAGGATTTGATTTATACTCTTAGGGCTGTTCTATTTATGCTTTTGCTCTTTGTAGAAGAGTTTCCTAGGGAAAGCCTCCTCTAAAAGCTATTATATGGATAAAGCACTTTCAAAAAGTTATCTAAAAGTCTGTCATGCATGGCTTTTAAAAAGTCAAAAGAAGTTTTTGAGACTCAATCCCTGTTTGGCTAATTTTATGAAATCTTTTAGAGAAAGTTGGTCCAATATGACTCTCTAAAAGTACTTCAAGAATAGAAAGCTCTTTTAAAAATTATTTTTTCAAACAAAATTAAAATAGCTTCTTTTAAAAGTTCTTCTACAGAGAGCAAAACTATGTCAAATGGGCCCTAAGTATGTCCAAAAGAAGCTTCTTGTCTCAAACGCACTTCTGGTTTTTCAAAGGTCATGCTAGACCAGTCCTTAGTTTAATTTTAAAATCAAGACAGTAAATTAATAGTTATTGCAAGATGCTAGAGCTATCGCAAGCGCGTTTTATATACAGTTTGTGTACATCTATACATTATTTTCCTGAACTGAATAATGAAAAGAAAAGCAAGTTGATATCTTGATAAACAACATGTACAATGGAATTTGCAGTCCTTTGAACATGTTCTATGATTCCTAACTGGTATTCTTTTAGCATCTGTGGTGAAATAGGCATCAATCTTGATCATCCATTTCATGAAAAGGAAGTGGCACAGTTATCACAGCTCTAAATTTGCCAGCATTATTCAGATGCTCATTCTCCAATCTGTATCAAAATAATTGTTCAAATAAGCAATTGGAATGTTGGATGCTGAGTATGTTGAACCATCCCAAACAAGTTGGTCCAAAATTGTATACCCTTTTCGGTATAAAGTTTAGTCATCGCTTATTTATGAAAAATTATGTGTGCATCTGCATGGGGCGTGTTGAAGATAAAAATTTGAATAAATAAACGTGTACCCTCTTTGCTAGGAATTTGGATGAGTTCATTTAGTATAGTACAAATGGTTGTGCCCCGCATGAAGCATTGGTAAAAAATCCTAATGGTCTTTCTTTCATCGTTGTTTTCCTACAATGATCTCAAAATGTTGGATGCTGAGTATGTTGAACCATCCCAAACAAGTTGGTCCAAAATTGTATACCCTTTTCGGTATAAAGTTTAGTCATCACTTATTTATGAAAAATTATGCGTGCATCTGCATGGGGCGTGTTGAAGATAAAAATTTGAATAAATAAACGTGTACCCTCTTTGCCAGGAATTTGGATGAGTTCATTTAGTATAGTACAAATGGTTGTGCCTCGCATGAAGCATTGGTAAAAAATCCTAATGGTCTTTCTTTCATCGTTGTTTTCCTACAATGACCTCAATTTTTTTTTTTTTTTTAAACGTTAATTTCCAATGGAAGGAGATGGAGCAATAGATGGGAAATAATGTTGAAATTATAGGGGAAAAAATTAAAATTACTGTTGGGAACAACGTTAAAAGTATAATGATTATTGGAGATTTTTAACCTCATGTAACATTAAAAAATGTTCATTTTACCTGTAAAAATTCCACTGTCCTCTTCTAATGACTTCTAGTGCTGCTAAAAATAATCCAGTAACTCTGTAATCTACACTTCCAAAATTGTAGTGTAAAACTGTTTGCATCCAAGCTAGCCTGAGAACAAGATTCAACCCCTGCAGAAAGTAAAAGATATTTGTTCAAAGCTGTTTACCATAAGGAAATAAAATCTGTGTTTTTCAATAAAATCTCTTCGCGGTG
>NW_019258828.1:10430-70948 GCF_002742605.1 Olea europaea var. sylvestris
TGGGGGGGTGGGGGTAGGGATTGTCGTGTCTGGTTGATTTGGAGTCATTTTGTAAGTGTAATATCTGGGAAAGCACTCGTTATGGACTACAGGGACATGTTCGATGAAACAAAATTAAGGAAGAGAGATGCATAATGAAATTTGAGATAATATAGTGTAGAAAAGCATTGAAAAGAACGAAAGGTGGAGGAGGGGGTTGGTATATACCACTGAGAAAAAGTAAATGAATTTCCGACGAAGAATTAGTTCATCTCTTAGCCATGGATTCTTGGAATGAAACTGAAGCAAACCCCAATCCTTTACAAAGTCCCAATATAGTTGATACACAGTTGCAGCACTTGACATGACTACAACTAGGCATAGCCGTCCTACACTTTTTTCTTTCTCGTAAGCCACTTTGGCTCCGGCAGCCAGCATTGCAGACGTGTATTTTCCCAGGTTTACAAGGTGGCTTTTATGTCCTTCATCGAACCATCTTCGAGCACACTGTAAATAAAATTGTATATATCAGCAAACTGTATCTCATAGCATTGTAAAGAAATATAATTAATACAATATATCAGTGATCTCTTGCTCACAGTGGGCAGGAGTTATTATGCCCAATGTGGGTGTGGCTAGCACCGTAAAAAAATATAATTAATAAAATACAATAGTGATCTCCTGCCCAATCTACTATGGGCAGAAGATCAAATCCATGTTGTCACACCCATAGTTGACATAATAACTCATTCCCATTGTGGGCAGGAAATCAAATCTATAATACAATAAAAGGCGAAGAATGATGCTAAACCTGCATAGCCCTCCAGTAATATGGTAGGAAGGAAACTGCATAAGCAAGATCTCTGTAATATGTTGTCCTCATGCAATATTTATAATCCTGAGTTTTGTAGCTTCCAGTTATATAATAGCATGCTACATTCTCCAGGTCTCTCAGCATTGGTATCTGATTCATAGTGTATGTAAAACAAAAATTAGTTCTTGAAAAAAGTTCTGATAGGTGAGATATATTGCTAGTAATAGTGATTTTGTTACCTGACTACAAAGTTGATCAGCCATGAAAAAGTCCAGCATGACAACCTTGTACAAGGGCGATAAAACGATGTTCCTTATTACTCGTAGGAAGCGAATCCGGCTCGATTTGTAGAAAATGTTGAATGGACAGACCAAGAGCAGCAGAAAAACCTGTCAAAAGAATCGATTGATTTATTGACTTGTAATCAAAGAAGCGAAGTTTTAAGCCTTGATAAAAGAGGAGGGTTATAGTAGATTGCTAATGTATAACTTTTTGTGTCTTACCAGTAGAAGAAGACCTGGGATAGCTCGAACTTGAGCATAAGAATAGCCTTTTGCAACAAGCGATAGATGAACAAACAAAACGCCTACTACAGCAGTCATTGATATAGTACAGATCAAGAATACATCTCTATACTTGAGTTCTTTTGTTGGAGAAAGCTCAAAGATGAAGCTATAATTTATTCTGGTTTTTCTCCACATGAAAATTGTGCATCCATATAGGAAAAAATGCAAAAACAGTAGGCTGAACATGCTGCAAAATTATAGAAGAAATTCAATTAGTAGCCATGAAATTTTTATACATCAAACGCTATTAGACCAAGTGAAACTTTACTTGCCTTAGGACAGGATAGACAGTTTCCATGTACGTGTCTGATTTAGGCCTATACATTCCTGTAATATGAGCCATGATAACATATCCGACGAAAAGAGCAAGGAAACACCCCGCAAATAGACCTATTTTTCAGAAAGAAAATGCAAAAGATCAGCGAATATCTAGTATTATTGAGTTGTACGAATAACACAGCAATTATGTTTATTGGTTAGCCATCAAATTATACTAAATATGCATGGGATTAGATTACATGTAACCATTAAATATATTAAAGGCTCGTTTGGCATGACTTTTGAGAAGCTAAAATGAGCTTTAGAGACCCAAAACCTGATTTAGGGCCCAATTGGCTAATTTTATGAAAATGATTCTTCTAGTTAAAAGTGCTTTTAAAGGAAGTTGATTTAATGTAACTTTACCTAGAAGCACTTTTGTTATAGGAAATTCTTTCAAAAATTAGTTTCCAAACAAAAGTAAGGTGACTTCCTCCAAAACTCTCCTACTGGAAGTGAAAGCAAAAGCAAAAGTCATGCCAAACGGGCTTTAAGAAGCAGTATTATTATCTTGACGATTTGCGGTAGTGATAGATTACATATTTTCCCCCTCTCTCTTGTTTAATGGGGGTAGAGATATTCAAAACCCCGTGTCTCACAAGCCAAAAGGAACTAGCTACATTTTGAACTATTTTAATTTATAGGAATGTCTTCTTATGCTTCATATTTCAATCCCGGTTCCAAACTCGGGTAGAGGAGGATTATAGTAGGTTAAGAATCCACGTAAAACTTTGTTCCTTTAATGGCTCAGTATGCAACTTTCTTTGTAGTCCACTTCGAAAAGTGAACTGATATAGTGGCTGATTCATGGTCACCAGTTTTTCAATATTGCACTTGAACTGATTGGAAGAAAGAAACTCACCAATGAAAAATGTTACAGAATGTGATTCTTTTCGCAATGTCGGTTTAAGGTACTTCATGGCCTTTCTTTTATCATCTTCAGCAAAATGTTTGATGAAAAGCTCCTCAGCCTCATCTGCTAGCTTCAAAGCCTGTCATTCAATTCAAATTTCATTTCATTTTTGAAAAAATTTGGCAGAAAATTCTCCAATATTTACTAGACAAGCAAATCTTAGATTGATACACATGAAAAAATATAAGGCCATTGGTTAACCACTTAACATTGTCAAAGAATAATTTCATGATGGGATTTCTAGTACCCCACATCTAATCATCTTCCAGTCACAATGCCATGTAAAGATGTTCCATCACTATTCTTGTGCCCAAATACATATTTTCTCGGTTCGACTCCGCCTATGTTTTTTATAGCGGGTCCTGAACCATGGAAATGGAGAAGGATTACAGTATATTAGCAAAAGTAAAACTTTGTCAAATCTTATGACTTAATATAGTCGATCCCCGGTATGCTATTTTTTACCTTGTCTGAGCTGTTGAAGTAGGAGCTCTCAACAACTTTTAGATAAATGGGGAGAACTTCTTTGTTAGTCACCTGAAATTACACAAAGCCTGTCAGACATATTAAACGGAAGAAAAAAATGAAACTCAGGAAAAAAAAAAAAAAAAAAAAAAAAATCTAAAACATCATGCCGCGTACTTTGTCGAATTTCTTCAAAATCTTTGCAAAAGCAAGCATGTTCAAGTTCCTGAAAGACATTAGAAAAAATGGTTTTTAGTGTTCTTCTAAAAAACCAGAAATTCCAAATCATAACAAAGTAATAATGATATAATACCTGTAAGTTTTGAGGTAGTCTAATCCTTTGTAGAGCTCAACAAATGCTCCTTTAATCATTTTCTCGGCATGATGTAGCTTTTTTTTGTTGATATGCAACTTATTTCCCTCTGGACCAAATTTCTTGGAGGATTGATTTACTAAATCATCCCTAAGTAAATAAGTTATAGCTGAAAATGTACGAGTCGGATTCGTCAGAGGAATGTGAATCCTTAAGTTCTTCCCCTGGTAGTTAATAACTCGACTCGAAAGAGAGCCCTGTCTTTTTATTCCTATTGATTTGTCAAGTTCACCAGATTTTGGGAAGTCCGGTAATTGCAAATCATTTCTTTCGTTTACAAGGTGGCTTTTATGTCCTTCATCGAACCATCTTCGAGCACACTGTAAATAAAATTGTATATATCAGCAAACTGTATCTCATAGCATTGTAAAGAAATATAATTAATACAATATATCAGTGATCTCTTGCTCACAGTGGGCAGGAGTTATTATGCCCAATGTGGGTGTGGCTAGCACCGTAAAAAAATATAATTAATAAAATACAATAGTGATCTCCTGCCCAATCTACTATGGGCAGAAGATCAAATCCATGTTGTCACACCCATAGTTGACATAATAACTCATTCCCATTGTGGGCAGGAAATCAAATCTATAATACAATAAAAGGCGAAGAATGATGCTAAACCTGCATAGCCCTCCAGTAATATGGTAGGAAGGAAACTGCATAAGCAAGATCTCTGTAATATGTTGTCCTCATGCAATATTTATAATCCTGAGTTTTGTAGCTTCCAGTTATATAATAGCATGCTACATTCTCCAGGTCTCTCAGCATTGGTATCTGATTCATAGTGTATGTAAAACAAAAATTAGTTCTTGAAAAAAGTTCTGATAGGTGAGATATATTGCTAGTAATAGTGATTTTGTTACCTGACTACAAAGTTGATCAGCCATGAAAAAGTCCAGCATGACAACCTTGTACAAGGGCGATAAAACGATGTTCCTTATTACTCGTAGGAAGCGAATCCGGCTCGATTTGTAGAAAATGTTGAATGGACAGACCAAGAGCAGCAGAAAAACCTGTCAAAAGAATCGATTGATTTATTGACTTGTAATCAAAGAAGCGAAGTTTTAAGCCTTGATAAAAGAGGAGGGTTATAGTAGATTGCTAATGTATAACTTTTTGTGTCTTACCAGTAGAAGAAGACCTGGGATAGCTCGAACTTGAGCATAAGAATAGCCTTTTGCAACAAGCGATAGATGAACAAACAAAACGCCTACTACAGCAGTCATTGATATAGTACAGATCAAGAATACATCTCTATACTTGAGTTCTTTTGTTGGAGAAAGCTCAAAGATGAAGCTATAATTTATTCTGGTTTTTCTCCACATGAAAATGTTGCATCCATATAGGAAAAAATGCAAAAACAGTAGGCTGAACATGCTGCAAAATTATAGAAGAAATTCAATTAGTAGCCATGAAATTTTTATACATCAAACGCTATTAGACCAAGTGAAACTTTACTTGCCTTAGGACAGGATAGACAGTTTCCATGTACGTGTCTGATTTAGGCCTATACATTCCTGTAATATGAGCCATGATAACATATCCGACGAAAAGAGCAAGGAAACACCCCGCAAATAGACCTATTTTTCAGAAAGAAAATGCAAAAGATCAGCGAATATCTAGTATTATTGAGTTGTACGAATAACACAGCAATTATGTTTATTGGTTAGCCATCAAATTATACTAAATATGCATGGGATTAGATTACATGTAACCATTAAATATATTAAAGGCTCGTTTGGCATGACTTTTGAGAAGCTAAAATGAGCTTTAGAGACCCAAAACCTGATTTAGGGCCCAATTGGCTAATTTTATGAAAATGATTCTTCTAGTTAAAAGTGCTTTTAAAGGAAGTTGATTTAATGTAACTTTACCTAGAAGCACTTTTGTTATAGGAAATTCTTTCAAAAATTAGTTTCCAAACAAAAGTAAGGTGACTTCCTCCAAAACTCTCCTACTGGAAGTGAAAGCAAAAGCAAAAGTCATGCCAAACGGGCTTTAAGAAGCAGTATTATTATCTTGACGATTTGCGGTAGTGATAGATTACATATTTTCCCCCTCTCTCTTGTTTAATGGGGGTAGAGATATTCAAAACCCCGTGTCTCACAAGCCAAAAGGAACTAGCTACATTTTGAACTATTTTAATTTATAGGAATGTGTTCTTATGCTTCATATTTCAATCCCGGTTCCAAACTCGGGTAGAGGAGGATTATAGTAGGTTAAGAATCCACGTAAAACTTTGTTCCTTTAATGGCTCAGTATGCAACTTTCTTTGTAGTCCACTTCGAAAAGTGAACTGATATAGTGGCTGATTCATGGTCACCAGTTTTTCAATATTGCACTTGAACTGATTGGAAGAAAGAAACTCACCAATGAAAAATGTTACAGAATGTGATTCTTTTCGCAGTGTCGGTTTAAGGTACTTCATGGCCTTTCTTTTATCATCTTCAGCAAAATGTTTGATGAAAAGCTCCTCAACCTCATCTGCTAGCTTCAAAGCCTGTCATTCAATTCAAATTTCATTTCATTTTTGAAAAAATTTGGCAGAAAATTCTCCAATATTTACTAGACAAGCAAATCTTAGATTGATACACATGAAAAAATATAAGGCCATTGGTTAACCACTTAACATTGTCAAAGAATAATTTCATGATGGGATTTCTAGTACCCCACATCTAATCATCTTCCAGTCACAATGCCATGTAAAGATGTTCCATCACTATTCTTGTGTCCAAATACATATTTTCTCGGTTCGACTCCGCCTATGTTTTTTTATAGCGGGTCCTGAACCATGGAAATGGAGAAGGATTACAGTATATTAGCAACAGTAAAACTTTGTCAAATCTTATGACTTAATATAGTCGATCCCGGGTATGCTATTTGTTACCTTGTCTGAGCTGTTGAAGTAGGAGCTCTCAACAACTTTTAGATAAATGGGGAGAACTTCTTTGTTAGTCACCTGAAATTACACGAAGCCTGTCAGACATATTAAACGGAAGAAAAAGAAGAAACTCGAAAAGAAATCTAAAACATCATGCCGCGTACTTTGTCGAATTTCTTCAAAATCTTTGCAAAAGCAAGCATGTTCAAGTTCCTGAAAGACATTAGAAAAAATGGTTTTTAGTGTTCTTCTAAAAAACCAGAAATTCCAAATCATAACAAAGTAATAATGATATAATACCTGTAAGTTTTGAGGTAGTCTAATCCTTTGTAGAGCTCAACAAATGCTCCTTTAATCATTTTCTCAGCATGATGTAGCTTTTTTTTGTTGATATGCAACTTATTTCCTTCTGGACCAAATTTCTTGGAGGATTGATTTACTAAATCATCCCTAAGTAAATAAGTTATAGCTGAAAATGTACGAGTCGGATTCGTCAGAGGAATGTGAATCCTTAAGTTCTTCCCCTGGTAGTTAATAACTCGACTCGAAAGAGAGCCCTGTCTTTTTATTCCTATTGATTTGTCAAGTTCACCAGATTTTGGGAAGTCCGGTAATTGCAAATCATTTCTTTCTATTTCTTCAATCGAATTCTCATTCTCTGGCTCCGGCTCTGGCTCTGGCTCTGGCTCTGGCTCCAGCTCCGGCTCCTGCTCCAGTCCTATCCTGTCCTTTATGGACTCTAAATCTATCAACATTTACAAAGAAAATATGTGAACAAAGCTTCAAACGTACTAGAGAGTAAATTTCAATTAAGCAAGAAAATGCAAGAACTTCATACCACATGATATGGTGCCTGATATCGAATCCTCCTCGTTTAAGTCTTGGGCAGAAGCCCCTTTTGAGCATCTTTGCATAAGAACAGATTTCAGCTCAATAAGAATCTCCATTTGTTTCTGCAACGAGTCACCCCTCGCAAGAAATTCCTTCTCTTTCATTCTATAAAATTGATTCACTTTGTTAAGCTGAAGGTCCAGACGTGCAAAAAACTCGATGGCAGCATCAGTGTCAGCAAACTTCTCCAGCAGCTCTGTCTCATACAAGTCTCCCTTACTAGCCGAAGCATCAAGTTTACGACGAACCTGAGAAAAATAACTTTCAATAAATGATAGAAGACTACTCAACATGACAAATGCGACTATAATAATAGAGTAAGGATGGAGATTAGTGTACTTGAATAACTCTCTTTTCTCTTTGCTTATGGCCAAGGAAATTATACTTCCTTAGAGATGAGAACAGGGATTTGGAGAAAGAATCATTTTGTTTCTTGCTATTTTCAGTTTCATTGCAGAGGAGATGGATTTTCCTGAGGTCTTTCTTGAGTTGTTTATAATCAACAAATGCCTCTCTCCATTCAGGAACAAGCTGAGACTCAAACTGCTTCGAGAACTTCACCATTTCTATTCTAAATTTACGCCTTCAAATCAGAGAAAATTTATAGTTTTGTAGATGATATATGTAAATATTTTTCTAGGCTTACAATTCGCTAATGTTCTGATAGAGGGCTATGATCAAATTATTTATATAGGGAGAAAAAGGAATTTTTTTTGATGGGATGCTAGAAAGCACATTCTAAAATATCCTTTCCATCAAAATTATCCTATGCTTATTCCACTGCTTGGAAGATATACTGATTTAGTGGTTTAGTTCGCCGGAAAATGACCGAACTGCAGCCAGATGTGATGAATTCTCGGCCAACATGTAACAGGAATTTTGAAAAGGTGGCAATAGAAAGGCATGTATCCTAAGTATTTTAAATGAATTGGGACATGGTCCATCTCTAAACAAACTTCCATTTCATTTTAAGAGAATTTGCAATATTTGCTTTATACAAACACTGACACTCTCAGCCTTATTTATTATGCGTGCAAATTGCAAGAATATTCGGTTAAGATATTGAAAATATGTTGTTAAAAGGTATTAGTAAATGATATATTTCGTGGCAAAATCCATCATTGATCCCGTCATCGACGTACCGACGAAATTATTAGCTCCAAGTCAGAAGTTGTGATTCTTTGACGATCATAATTCTGCAGCTCTTCCGTGACAAGCTTTCGGGATGCTTTTGTCCCTTTATGACCAATGCTTGTTCTACGAGGTGTATTTGCTCTTCGTTCTTCTAGGCAAATTCCCTATGTAACTCGATGACCTCCTCTTCACTCGTGATAGGATTAGTGCATTTTTTTTTTTTTTTTTTTATGAATATATAATCTTGAAGTGTTTATTATCCAATATTGTGACGTCTCTTCTTGCGCTTCGCATTACTCGAACTCATTGTGCCATTTAAGAATCAGATTATAATATGATCAATATTTCTATACTTCAAAAGTGAAATATACAAGGTTCGTCCTAACTAATGGGGGTGAAAAGTGTAATATGCGAATTTAAAAATTAACGAACAATAACATGCAATAAGTCACAAATTATTGTATCTAGATGAATGAAATCAGTTTAAGCCCTAGCAATTATTCAAGCACAAATATAAAAGCATAAAATAAATAATACCAAGATTTGGTTACAAAGAAAAGTCATTGAAGAACTCTTCAAGAGAATAAACCTCCAAGCACACATGCCAGTAAATAATTGACTAGAAAAGACTTGGCTTACAAATTAATTCTAGACACAACAAAACCTTAGTAGACTCTGACCCCCAACTTGTAGTCACCGAAAAACTCCTCAGTTGTGCGCTCTATCACTAGCTCCAAAATCTCTAGACTTCTTTTCTCCTCGTGAATCATCAAGAACGAACTCGTTCTTTACAAATTGAAACTCCAATCATCGCTCTGGATTTTCATAACTCAGAAAGATATTTGGTAGATGTTTATTAATGTTTTGATCTTTCGGTGTTTTGTTGTTTTGATCTTATGGTGGAGGAAGAATCAATGTTTGATCTTCAACAGAATGTTTTATTCAATGAAAAATGGCTCATCGTCATGTTGGGATGAAATTTTGTTTGATATGTATTGTATTAGAGAGTTATGGGTTGTTTGGGATTGTAAAAAAGCTGAAAATCGTGAACTAAGTTTTGCCTGGATGACACGATAGCTAGATTGCCCCTTAGACATCCGATGGGTGGTCAAGTCCTTCTAAAATTGCTCGAGTGGCTCATTTGGTGGTCTTCGAGCTTTTCTTTGTCCTGACTTGATCTTTTTGGGTTGACTTTAAATCCTTCTAAAGACACTTTCACCACCCGACAACTTAATCCTAAATACAACTCGATAAAATGACTTTTTGGAATGGAACTTTGGCAATACACTTTAGACCTAACAAGCTATCCTTTTGACATTCTATGACAAAATTATTTATTTCATGATAAGCAATGAACACAATCTAATTGCTACAAACCCATTGAGTCAAAACCACAACTGCATCTCACTTGCTTTGTCATACCCTTTTTTTTTTTTAAACACATCAACTCAAACAATAGCAAGAGTACAAGTATGTGAAAACTTATCAAAAATAAACATGCAACTACTGAGATAGTATCCATCAGAATATTATATCACTAAACTTAACATATAGCTTGCAACATCAAAATAATATATCAACATTATATGAAACCCCAAATATAATATCAAAATACTACAAACTCAGTCCAAGGCTCGACACAAGTTCTGATTCACATAGGAGAAAGAAATTTGTAACATCTTCAAATTCTCAATCAAAACAGCTATCAGAGTGCTTTTCCGATTTTCAAGCTTTCCTGTGGTGTGAAAATAAAACAATTTTCTTGTTAAGGATTTTCAGACCAATCTATGCTTGTTCAAGGATCCTTTTATGCATTAAGTTAGGCGTAAAGGAAAATCGATCTTGGCTTTAAAAGGTATGCCTCTTCTGATGAATAAATAGAAATATTATTTGTAACTTTTTGGTAATATTATTTTTCGGTATGTTTCATTGAAGAAGGATTTATCTAAACCAATTATCTAATCATTCCTTGAATTTGTGAGCTATCTTTCATGGTGGTGATGAGTGTATTTTACTTATACTTTAGACACCATCTAAGCTTGATATTTATCTAAATCTTACGAGTTTTAGAGTGTTTTAATGTGTATTTTGATGTTGTGATACAAGTTGATGAAATTAAAGGAAATAAACAAAAATTGACAAAATTGAAGAGGGGCTGAATTGTAAGAGATCTGAAGTTCAGAGATTAGAGTGCAAATACTCAAAAGTTGTTTCTAACATCACAATGAAGATTCGAGAATGCTAGGAGTCAATTGAATAAAGAAAAAAATCAAAGAGATAAAATATAGTCAAAGTATAATACTACATCAATTTTCAACCGAAAAAGTTATGCTCCAAAGCAAACATTCAAATTGGAAAATGATATCTAAAACAAATTTGTAGCCCTTTGAGTTAAGTTTCCAACTTATCTTGAATCGCCTCAATTGAATATCAGGAAAAGAAGTTATGCTAAAAATATTGAAAGATGCGCAGTGCTTTTTTCACTCGAAAGTGGGCGCCGCAACGCCACTAACGTTGCAAATCAAACACTAATTCGTCTAAGATTTTGAATTTTTAGACTCTTTTCTTGGCCTAATCTAACCCTAATTCGTCTAAGATTTCAAAATACTATAAATACAAACCTAAAACCACAATTTGGGAGAAAATTCAACCGACAACCCAATTGGGCAAGACGGGGGCAAGATTCAAGAAGTCAATGAGGCAAAGGCAACTAACAAAGAACATTGATTCAACCATCTGAAAAAAAAAAGTTTTATCTTTCTTCTCTTCATGTTATTCTTTATGAATTATTTAGATTTCATGGCTTATATTATGAACTAAACTGTTCTTCAAGGGTTTGATTAGCTAAAACTTGAGAGTGTGATTTGATTTGATTTTAGTTAATTCTATAACAAAAAAAAAAAAAAATGCATTCCGTTCATCATGATTTCATGTTTTTAGTTAATTGGCCACTAATTGAATGAACAGACACTAGACAATTTCAGCACTCAAGAGAGGGGAATTTGGGAGCAATTCTAAGATTACACAACGCAGATTCTTTGGCTTTCGAAAGAAAGTGTAGAATCTATAAAGCTTACTCCATAAAAGAACCATGAATTTGATAAATTCTTGATTTTAATTCAGATTAAAGATATTAAAATTGAAATCTAGGAATAATTTTTAGCTAGTACTCGAGAGTATATAGAAATACAATTGAGTTCTTGCTTATAAACATGGAAAAGTTTATTAGAGATAACTAGATAATTGAGATTCATATTTGATAGTTAGGTGAAATCAATCCTAGGCTTTCTTATCATGAGTGTTCTTTCGAACTTGTTTTGATCATTGAATTCCTCACTATATTCATCATTAGATTAGTTTAAAAATATTGATTACACAACTCATTCATCTAGATAAAATAAAGACTATATAATTATAGTACTTCGTAGAATGTGAATTACAATCCATGTAGTTTCGACACTGTTAACTCCATTCATATATTACAAAACTTGACATCGTACACTTGCAGTATAAATCACGTTATAAAAAAACGTGACAAGTGATGTGTTTCTAAATTTCATCGAACTGAGTAGAAGACAAGTTGTTATTATTATTATTATTAATATTATTATTATTATTATTATTATTATTATTAGGTTTTCTTAATTTTATCTTCGTTCTTGAAAATTGAATTTATTTGTACAACTTGCTTTTTTGAAAGAGTTTTGCTTGCTGTACAAGCAGGGTCTAACACAGGGGCCTATATAGAATACTCATAAACCATTGGGGGGGGGGGATTTTTTATTTTTATTTTTTTTAAAATAATCACCCACCTTCCAACCCAATGCAAGGGCGTGAGAGTGCCACAGGGCCGGTACATGAGGCAAAACTCTTCTTGAAAAGAAAATGATGGATTCAGCTTAAAATAAATGGATTTAGCAAAAATTTCATGTCTGTTGAAGACTGGTTCAATGACAATTGTATATTGATTTACAACATATATTAGATGCAGAATTATAGTACTAGCTTAAGTAATCTTCCCTATCATTAGTTTTTGTTGTGTGTAAAGTGTACAATAACATTTCAATACAATCAAGTCATATTCAATTAGTTCAAAGTCTATAGCAAAAAGTTTGTGCAAAACACTTCAATCCGTTTTAACCTCAAAAATGTATTGGGTTTGGAGAAGGTCACGGAATGATACCCTTCAATTACAAATGAAAAATTTTTGTTGATAAATTTTATCGGTGAAAGTCGACTCGATAATTTATCAACGTGATAATAAATCACTGATAATTATTGATAAATAACATTGGAATATTACGTCAAAAATTTATAGTATTTTGTAAAATATAAAAAATTATTGTTAACCATAAACCTTACGACGTCCAAGACATTCTACATATTTCCAAAATAAATGTAACATTTTTTCTATTTCAACATTTTTCAAAATCATTGTTGTTATAGGAAAGGATTTTATGTTTTTTTTTTTTTTTTTTTTTTTTTTTTTGTATCGGAAATGTTTATGAATTTTAAAATAATCTTTTATGTTTTATGTTACGATGGACTAAGCAATAGGAAAATTCATTAAAAAATATTAATTTATTTTTTATTAACTTTTACAAATGAATTACCTACGGAATTTTATCGGAGAGATAATTTCGTCGCTAAATTCGTATGTAATTTTACGTCACTATTTAAAAGTAAATAAATATTGTTGGTATTTATTGTAAGTCAATAATTTAACAATTCCATTAGTAAACCATCAATATTAGCGACGAAAACTAGCTATCGATAAATTTTCGTAGCTGATGGTACACATTCTAGTAGTGTTCATCAGGTGATAGTCAATACAATCAAACTCATTCTTTCAAAGACAAACTCCAACAGAAATGCACTACGAAATCGCTATAACAATCCGGCATATATACCCAATTGGTACCAAGATTCAAACTTAAATTTCTTATTAGGCAGAGGTCTTGGATTCAAATATTAAGGGACGTGATAGAAAGTTGTGAAAGAGTAAGTGGACAAATGTACATCTAAAGTGGATAGTACATCACATTCGGAAGAAAAATGGAATGCAAACAGAGCATGACATTAGGTATTTATTTGTTCTTCTGGTTTTTTAATCCATTAATTTCTTTTGTTTAAAACTCAGTCTTGTAAGTGTTATGCGCTAGATCTAATCGATTTAGGTTGTAAACACTTTTAATATGTTTAATGCATTTAATTTTGGCAAGATCTATTATTTATTTATATTAATATTCTGATAAATAATATTAAATAATTAAGTCCGAAAATTCAAGTTTAAATAATTTGTTAATTACAAGGAGTTGTGATTGTGAGATGCAAATTACATATGATTGGATCTTGAAAATTAAGACAAAAACATAAAAATTTGGGAGGGAAAATAAGTTGGGGGTCACGTGGCCCATGCATATCCCTGTGTCCACCCCTACTTTCAATTATCGATGGAAAATTGTCGTTGATAAATTTTATTGGTGAAAGTTGCATCAATAATTTACTGACTTAAATCATCAATAATTATCGATAAAATAACAATGAAACATTTCTGTTAAGGGAATAAATCCCACATTGGTTAAATACCGAAATATTGATCAATTTAAATAAATTTTGGGTCACTCCTCTTAATAATGTTGACCTTATTAAGATGGACCCCAAATCTTAACATGGTATAAGAGCCCAGTAAGCTCCAACGAGCTATTCGATCCGATTAAGTTTCAAAAATGAGCACACGAATTTCAAGATTGGTCTGCAAAAAAAGAGCCACCATCTTTCGAGGGCATGTTAAGGGAACAAATCTCACATCGGTTAAATACCGAAAAATTGATTAACTTAAATAGATCTTGGGCCACTCCTAATAAGGTTGACCTTATTAAGATGGACCCCAAATATTAACAATTTCGTCCTAATTTTTATTATTTAGTAAAATATAACAGTATATTTTAATCGTAAAGGTTACAGAGTCTAAGATATTCTACATGCTTCCACAATTGAGTAATATTTTCGTGATATTCCCCTTCTTCACAATCTAAAACTAATTTAGAAACTATGTTGTCATAGAACTAATTTTATGCTTTTTGAAATGTTTATGGATTTTAAAATAATCTTTTATATTTATGTTATCGATGGACTAAGCCGTAGGAAAATTCTTCGAAAAATTATTAATTTATTTTTATTTACATTTACCCACGGATTACCTACGAAATTTGACTGAAGAAATAATTCCATCGCTAATATTAGGCAATTTAATATCATCGTTTAAAAGTAAATTTATTTATTATCGGTTGGTAATTTAAAATTTCGTTAGTAAACCGTCACTTTTAGAGATGGAACTAGCCACCGGTAAATTTCCGTCGCTGATAATTCACAAATACTACTTAGTACATAGTAATATGGTGGATTAGAAAGGATGATATCTCAAAAATTTTCGTTCAAAGAATAATATTTGCAATGTCTTTCTTATCACAAATAAAACCACCTCTTCACCTCATGTTACATTATACGATTAGCTTAAGAAATATAATGCAAATAAAATCGGTCCTGGCCGAAATTCAAAAGTACTCTCTGTGAATACATACGTACTCTAATTTTATAGTTTTATTCCTTATATGGTTTAATTCGATGTAGTAAACATAATCTATGTATATAAAAACACGATAAAGAGTAGCCACCACACCCTTGATAGGTCTTGTGCTCCTTCCCTCTCTTGCTAATATCTGCACATTTTTGCATGAAAAACACGGCCATGTCTTATTTCTAGCCTCACATGTGTCGAATAATAAAGGTCTACACACTTGTGGAGTCGAGTCTACGAGAATATTGAACAAGACAAAATGGTTGGAGGCTCGATTCGTTTCGTGCCAGCAAGAGGAAGAACGGATTCGCGCTACAAAATTAACAATAGAACTGGTTAGTTTATGTTCGATTTGTTAAAGACACATTGTTCAATTGATTTCTAAAAAAATGATCTGGTTGGCTGATTAATTGGTATAAAATTGATCCAGTTGATGGCTGATTATGCTCAATCCTGATCCTGTACCTCTTAACTTGAGGGGTAGTGGTTCCATTTTATTATTATTTATTTATTTTTGAAATAGAACAATGGAATTCTTTTTATTTTTTATTTCTAAGTATTAGTCTATTAGACCAGTCTCTAGCTCCGTCCCTATAGCTAATATGCTATCGAAAGATGGGTGATTTGTTAGAATAGATCAATTTTGAAATTTTTGTATTAGTTTCTATTTTAATCAAATCGAATTACTCGTTTGAATTTAATGAATCCTAATACAATATTCAGACTTCAGATTAAATCTCATAAACTCAACATTTTAAGAGGAATAGTTCAAATTCATATAATCCAGTGATTTATTTTATTATTATTCAATATGAGATTCATCTCTTAACCTGATTATTGTGTATTTAATTCACGAATTTGAAGAGAGATGAATTAAATTTTTCGAAAAACGTGTTTCTACTATTATCAGGATGATATTATTTTCAACAACTCGGTACATCGCACTAGGCATCCGTATATGTGGATATTCGTAACTGCAAAGTATGCATGAAACGAAGGATAATAAATTAGACAAATGGGAAATAGAACTTGGTTAATAAGTCAACCGCTCCCCATAATTTTTAAATGAAGTTTATTGGCCAATTTCATCAAACTACACAAAAAAATTCTTTATTATACCAAAAAGTTGTGTAATAATTTTTTATTCTCCTACTTTCACTAAGGAAATATACTTCTGTAATATAAAGAAGAGAGAGCATAAAATATATTAGAATCTAACTAATAATTGATATAGACATATATCTCGCACCTGTAGAGTATCAATCTTTGATTCTTAGAGCATTTCCTATGTATTTGTGGATTGTTTAAAATATCTGTCACATAAGCAAACACACATGATGTTTGTTGACGATGGAAATCGGATCAACAAATTATTCTCACTTGATTAGGATTTTCGCATCCTAAAATCACTAGTTTTGATGCTTAAATTGGAACAAGAGGAGGAATAATTATTTGGAAGGAGAATATTTGAATTGTATACATTACTCTTCTGAGGTGGGAATATTTCTAAATTTTTCTCCATGCCTTGGTGTTATTCAATCATTTTGAATAAATAATAAATGACGGTCTTTTATGGACTAGCTTGTAACTGATTCCGTTAGAATATCACATGTTATTTTATTGGTTTACGAGTCTTAGTGACTGGCTCACAACCAACCTGGATGGGGAAAATATTCACCCACCTTGAGCAAATACTTTTTGCTCTTGTTCATCCCACATATCGCTTAAGCTTCACAAGCGGAGGGAAATGCTCGCGGTGGATATTTACTAATCCAACAAATAGTCCCCAAAATCCGATTTTATTATTCATATTCAATCTAGAACTTCTTGTGTTATTATTATTTTGTGAACTTACCATTGTTTATGCGTGTTTATCTTTGTTAATGGTAGATGACATGGGGTACTTTGAGGGGACATGCTATGATTGTCGCAAATTTTTCATGCGCTAAAGGATATATTTGTGCATTTCTAGGTTCATGCCCTGTAGGCATTTAATGCACGTTGTTGATCACGTGCATTCTCATCCATTTATTTTTTAATCTAGGTCTATGGAGGGATCGAATAGTCGAGATTATTATTGTTACAATCTGACGGTTTATGACTCTTGTTTAAACTTATAAATATGCCCATTTCTTCAATGTTTATCCATTTTTTGGCTTTTTTGTGTTGTATCCTACGTGCAATGTTATTCATACTAGACTTGGTGATTCTTCTTCGAGTGCTTCTCCATTCAAGAAAGTTCAACGTACTGGAGAGTTAGATATTGTTACTATTATTCAGAGTTAATCTGGATCTTTCTAGGTCGGGTAGTACTTCCTAAATTACGGTTGAGGTGTGTATTGGGGCACACGAGCCTTTAAGCGAGTCGAGTGTTAATATTAAGGTCTTTGAGGCATTAGGAATCTTTACTATTCTTACGAGAAGGGATTTAAGTGAGATTTGGGATCCATTTAGTATCCCTAATAACATAGAATTATTGTCTTGAACCATCTCAACTGTAGACTCCCCTTCACATATCTGTATAGCCATCTACTAATATTTGATGAATGTGGGTCTTAGAGTTCCTTTCCATAACTTCTTTCACCCTGTTCTTTTCACTTTTAATATCGCTCACATACAGCTTACTCCTAATAAGGTGCATAATTGGAAAGAGAATTTTTTTTTTTTTTTTTTCAATTAGGGATTTCAATTCAATGATCTTCATTTGTCCGTTGTTATTTCTTGATGTTGTGATGAATATAGTAAGTGTGAGTTCCGTACTCTTTGGTGTTTCTTTTTTAGTTTCTAACAAGTGTGTTTTACTTACGAGTTTAAGCCAATTTTAACTTGATTGTAAGCTAGATTTTGTGAGTATTGAACGTTTTTAATGTGTTTGTTAATGTTGCTTTATAGGATTGTTAAGATGGTAAAAGACACGATAAAGTTCATCAAATAAATTTATTTGCATGATCGAAAAGAAATTGTGGATACAGATGCAAAATAGGCAAAGCAAAAGGATTGAAATAATGGCACCTAGGCGATAGGAAAGGGAGAGAAACAGAGTTGAGGTGCCGTGACACCACATTTAAGGCATTACGGCTCCATAAAAGATACAGAGACCAAGTGTCAAGGGCCGCAGCTTTACTTAACCCCTTGACACTATTGCAGCCGCAGTTTGCCCAACTTCGACCGCACATTGTAAATATTACTTCAAGTTAGAGTTGTAATTTTCTTTTCATTGTAATAATTATTTCAGTTGTAAAATAGCTCTGATATTAGTAAACGTTTAGTATGATTTCTCGTCTTTTAAACATCTATTCCTGTCACTTGTGTTTTTGTTCAGAATGCTATTATAGGGGGTATTAGTCATTCAAAAATCTTTCAAGCTCACTGGTGTCCGCCCCCTGCACCAGCAATTGTAATTTTCTACTTTCGTCAATTGTAATGTTCAGTTTTCATCAATCAATGTTCAATTTACTTTCAATGTATTCAAATTCTCTATTGTAAGCTTTCTACAAATTTGTAATCAAATTTTCTTTCGTCCCGACGCGATCGAGAAAAGGCGGAAGGTAGTCTAGCGGAGCAGACTACTGCCGCACGGTGTACCTTTCTGTGCCAAGAGGAAAGGCACCTCGTTAAAGTTGGTATCAGAGCTGCGGCTCACAACCCTCGATAAGAAAGTTATGGATCCAATTACATCCCACACCACTGAAGTGGTAGAGCCTCAAAAGAAGGGTATTACTAAACAACGCGTGGATGCGCTTGATGAGACAACTACTAGGTTGTGCTATGCCTTGGAAGGTTTCGAGGAAAAATTCGAGATGGCCGAATCTGAGATTCGTGGATTACGCATCCAATTGGATGAAAGCCAAAGGGCTTGCGCAGCAATGACTGAAGCTACTGCAATCATTCTTGATTTGCAGGATGAAATGGAAGCGTTGAGAGCTCAATTGCGGGTACTCCAACGTACGGTGGGCAATGAGCAAGCTCCCGTACCTGAGTATGCTCATAGACTTAGAATTCCTGAACCGTGTACCTATGGAGGGACATGTGATGCAAAAGAAGTCGAAAACTTCTTGTTTGATATGGAATAGTACTTTCTCACAGCTTTGATCGAAGACGAAGCTAGAAAAGTAACCACAGCTATCATGTATCTGGGTGGAGATGCAAAACTATGTTGGCGAACCAAATATGTTGACATTCAGGCCAACACGGTTCGAATAGATTCTTGGGATCTCCTCAAGGAAGCGATCAGATCGCAGTTTTTCTCGGAAAATGTCGAGTATCAGGCTTGACGGGCACTTCAAGACCTGAAACACACGAGCTCTGTTAGGGAGTATGTGAAATCCTTTTTAGGACATATGCTGAATATTCGAGATATGTCAGAAAAGGATAAGCTCTTCACCTTTATGGAAGGGTTGAAACCATGGACACGCATGAAACTTCAAAGATAGAAAGTTACTGATTTGAGCAGGGCCATGGGAGTCGCCGAATGCTTGAGCGACTACCAAATAGAATCTAGAAAAGATTTCCCTTCGGGGAGTAATCAAGCAATTGGAGGTGGTAACAGACCTCACAAACCCAGCTCAAACCCAAATGGGGGAGAGCGTTACTCTCAGAATAGAGAAAGAGCTTATCAACACCCGTGGCTTTCAGGAAAACTATCATAATAGCTGTTAAGAAAACTTTAACGGTAGCAACAGTAACAACTGGAACAAAGGAAAAGCAACGGAGGGCCGAACTAATGTCACTCCCAAATTGAAGTGCTTTTTATGTGAAGGACCTCATCGGGTGTCAGAGTGTCCTCAGAAGCACATGGTAAATGCATATTGTCAGTTAGCAAGTGGCAGGTCAAGTTCAAAGCAAGAGGCCCCGTAGGCTAATTGTCATAGTGAGACCAACTCCGAAGAGGATGAGGACGTAGTAGGGGCATTTTCACATCAGTGTAACACACTGTTGCATCGGGTTGCTGAAAAGGATGATGTCCCATTGAAAGAGGCAAAGAGGGAAGAAGCGAAAGCTCGAATTTGTAGGGCCAAAGGCTTAATGTACATTGATGTAAAAATCAATGGGAAGCCAATCAGGGCTATGGTGGATACTGGTGCTACCCACAACTACCTTGCATGTACCGAAGTAAAGCGGCTCGGACTTGTTCTGGAAAAGGGTAGTGGAAAAGTCAAAGCAATCAACTCCGCTACTCAATCAATAGCTGGAGTGGCGAAATTAGTGTTGATCAAAGCAGGTCCTTTCGAGGGAAGGACAAATTTATATGCAGTTCAGATAGATGATTTCAAACTTATTCTAGGATTGGAATTTCTTCGGGATACTAAGACAGCAGTGTTGCCATATTTCTATTCGTTAATGATGATGGGTAATAATTCGTGTATCATCCCTACACAGCTTGGGAGGATGGGCAAGAAGAGTATCTTAGCCAAGAAATTTAGTAAGAATTTTAAGAGAAATAAACCTTATTTTTTGTGCACTCTTCGATTAGAAGAGATTGAGGAGGCGAATGGTCCTATTCCAAAACCCGTTAAAAGGCTTATTCAGGAATTTGAGGACATCATGTCGGATGAATTACCAAAGAAATTACCACCAAGAAGGACGATTGATCATGAGATTGAACTTATTCCAGGTGCCAAACCTCCCGCCAGGGCACCATACCGTATGTCTAAGCTTGAAGAGCTTAGGAAGCAATTGGGAGAAATGTCGGAGAGTTGAATCATTGTGCTTACGAAGTCACCATATGGAGCTCCTGGTATTGTTTCAGAAAAAGGCCGATGGTTCTCTTAGAATGTGCTGTGACTATCGAGCCTTGAATAAGATTACTATAAAGAATAGCTATTGTATCCCATTGGTTGCGGATTGCTTCGATGGACTGAGTCGGGCAAAGTATTACACAAAAATTGATCTTTGGTCCAAATACTGGCAAGTTCGGATCAAGGAGGGAGACAAAGCAAAGACTACGTTGGTAACCGGATATGGAGCCTTTGAATTTAAAGTGATGCCTTTTGGTTTGACAAACGCTCTAGCAACATTTTGTACTATGATGAATCAGGTACTTCACGGGTTCTTAGATGATTTTGTCGTGGTGTACTTAGATGACATAGTAATCTACAGCGAGATATTGGAGGAACATGTCCAACATATGAGGCAAGTTTTCAATCAGCTACAGGAGAATGAACTCAATGCTAAGGAGTCTAAATGCTCATTTGCTCAAACATATATCAGTTTCCTGGGTCATATCATTGAACAAGGTAAAATCCGGATGGATTTGAAGAAGGTTACAGCCATCAAAGATTGGCAACCACCAAAAACTGTACATGATGTATGTTCATTTCTTGGGTTATGCAATTACTATCGAAAATTTGTGAAAGGCTACTCAGAAATTGCATTACCACTTACCGAATTGACAAAGAAGGATAAGGATTGGGATTGGTAAACTCAATGCCAAACTGCTTTTGAAAGGTTGAAAAAGTCCATGTGGACAAACTTGATTTTAGCCTTACCGGATATGACGAAACCATTTGAAGTTCATACAGATGCTTCAGATTTTGCACTTGGTGGAGTCCTCATGCAAGAAGGACATCCGGTAGCATATGAGAACCGAAAGTTAAACCAGACAGAACGTCGTTACTCGGCACATGAAAAGGAATTGTTGGCAGTAGTCCATTGTCTCAGAGGATGGCATCACTATCTGCTTGGGTCTCCATTTATTGTGAAGACAGATAACACTGCAGTTAGTCACTTAATGTCCAACCAAAACTATCAAGCAAACAAGCTCGTTGGCAGAAATTCCTTTCAGAGTTCAATTTTATGCTAGAGTATTGTCTCGGCTCTAGTAATCATGTTGCTGATACTCTTAGTCGACGGGCCGATTTGGTTGCCATCTGCTCTATAACTGCTCTTTCAGGAAGCGCCGTCTCCACGAACACTAGAGACCAAATTTGGGCATTTATGGAGAAAGACCAGGCTACCCAATATTTGATCGACTTCATCAAGCAGGGTAAAACTCGACATTTCTGGCTCGATAGAGAACTAGTGAAGACGAAGGGAGACCGCCTATATGTTCCTAAAGGCAGAGATCTGAGGAAATCACTAATTACAGAATACTATGACACGATATGGGCAGGGCATTCTGGAGAGGAACGCACTTATGCACTACTGTAAGTGCATACTATGGCCTCAAATGCGGGACGACATTGCAACATATGTAAAAACCTGCTTATTTGTCAGTAAGATAAGGCAAATCATCAGAAAAGGCAGGCTTGCTAGAGCCTCTTTCCGTCCCAACCCAGCCATTTGAAAGTGTATCGATGGATTACATTATTAGGTTGCCAAAAGTTGAGGATTTTATCACGATCATCGTCGTGGTGGACCGTCTATCAAAATATGCAACTTTTATTGCAGTGCTTAAGTATGTATCTACGGAAGAGACAGCTCAACTCTTCTTCAAACATATTGTCAAATACTGGGGACTGCCTAAAGACATCGTCAGTGATCGAGATCCTCGTTTCACTGGCATATTTTGGACTGAGTTGTTCAAACTTCTGGTTCAACTTTGAGCATGAGTTCTAGTTTTCACCCATAATCTAATGGACAGATGGAGTGCTTCAATTCTATGTTAGAAGAATATCTTCGGTACTTTATCTCTACTTCGCAGAAAAACTGGGTAAAACTTTTGGATACGACTTAGATTTGCTTCAATGTCCAAAAGAGCTCTTCCACCAATAAGAGTCCTTTTGAGATTGTTACTGGCCAGCAACCGTTACTCCCTCATACAGTGGATATCAAATGAAGTACCTAGTCCCATCAAGCAAAGAACTTTTCTCAAGAGTGCAAACGAAATATTGAAATTGTTCAAAGTTATCTTGAGAAAGCTCAAAAACGGTATAAAAAGGCTACAAATCTAAAGCGCCATTTCATTGAATTCCATGTTGGAGATCTGGTAATGGTTAAGCTTCCCGACAGAAATGTTTACAAACCAACAAGAGAGAAGGACTCAAGATTGGCGCCAAAATACATTGGACCATTATCCATCGTGGAGAGGATTGGAAGAGTTACATACAGAGTTGAACTCCCTTCATGGTGTAAAATCCACAAATCCCTTCATGTTTGTGTGTTGAAGCAATACTTTGTAGATAAGGAGGACGCATCTAGAAATGAGCCAAAGCGACCTGTGTTTGAACTAAAGAAAGCTGGAAAGAAAGTTGCCGAAGCTATTCTTGACCATCGAATCATTTGAGCTTCTAGAAAAGATCATCAGGAGTACTTGATCAAATGGATTGGATGCAGCAGCGAGGAGAATACTTGGGAAAGAGCAAAAGATCTCGGAGCCTTCAAACCATTAATTGAAGCATATCATGCATTCGAGGCACTGAGGACGTCGCCAAAACAAATGGGGGAGAATGTCAAGGACCGCAGCTTTACTTAGCCCCTTGACACTATCGCAGCCGCAGTTTGCCCAACTTCGACCGCACATTGTAAATATTACTTCAAGTTTGAGTTGTAATTTTCTTTTCATTGTAATAGTTATTTCAAATGTAAAATAGCTCTAATATTAGTAAACGTTTAGTATGATTCCTCGTCTTTTAAACGTCTACTCCTGTTACTTAGGTTTTTGTTTAGAATGCTATTATAGGGGGTATTAGTCATTAAAAATCTTTCAAGTTCATTGGTGTCCGCCCCCTGCACTAGCAATTGTAATTTTCTACTTTCGTCATTTCTAATGTTCAGTTTTCATCAATCAATATTCAATTTACTTTCAATGTATTCAAATTCTCTATTGTAAGTTTTCTACAAAATTGTAATCAAATTTTCTTTCGTCCTGACGCGACCAAGAAAAGGCGAAAGGTAGTCTAATGGAGCAGACTACTGCCATACGGTGTCCCTTTCTGTGCCAAGAAGAAAGGCACCCCGTGAAACCAAGTACCGCGACGCCATGCGACAGCAAGGAAGGTCGACTGGGGGTGTTTCGATGCTACCCAGTGGCACTGGATGCCCCAAACCTAGATAAGTGCGGTGCTACAACACCACTGATAGAGTAACTAGGACGCATTTTTTTGGCCCATTTGAAGTCCATGAGAAACCCTACTCTCTAGACATACAGAAAGGCACCTACAATACAATTCTCTCACACTTCTGGAGGATTTCACACATTGAGAGGCAATAAACATACTTTGAGATTAAAGAGAAGAATTCAAGAGACGAAAACAACAAACAAATTAACATTTGGAGCATTGATTGGAAGATAAAGAAGATCTTGGCTTAAGATAGATATTTTTTCTTCTATATCTTTATTACAAATCCGGTAATGTATTCTAAGATGATTTATTGTTTTTCTTCTTGCGTTATGAATAGCTAAATCTATTATTAGGGTGAATAATGTAACTCAATTGGGATCATTTATGTCTTTTAATTAAGATTCTTGTTCTTTATTTTTTCCATGTGTTGATTTTACTATGAATTTAATACCTTAAATTACTTGATCACTAATTTGACGATTTAGTGAATCCTTTACGAATCAAGAGGTGAGTTTATGATTTAGACCATATACTAAAATTCGTTAAATTGGTATAACATGTAGAGATACATGTACTAATTATTGCGGTCATAATTGAATTCCTAGAATAAAGAATTCGTTTAACTAAACTTGATTCGCATAGAGATAAATAATTGAATTAGTTAAATAGGCTCAATGAGAAGTCGTGATGGGTAAATTGAATACAATAGGAGAATTCAACCGAACACTACTTTAGATTCGATGAATCTTGACTTAAGATCTAAAGGTGATCAATTGGTGAAATTATTTTGCCATAATCTTGTTCAATATTTAATTTCTAAACCAATCTTGTGTTTATCCAATTGTTTTCACGAATTTAGATTAAAAATCAAACCATACAATTTTTTATCTGCTTTTATCGAATAGTGGTTAGAGAAAAATTAAATTAAGTGCTAAAGTATAGTCATCGTGGAAACGACAATCCAGACTCATAAATCCATTATATTACTCGTTACAATCCGGACACTTGCGGATATAAAATTGACAATAATTTTCTTATTCTATATTATTTATGCTTACAGATAAGTCAAGTATATTCTAGTCTCAGCAATCTCCGTGCTTTAATAGCATTTATCTTCGACTCAAGTCTCAAATTTTGTGAGGTTGAATAGTTGCCCAATCTTTTAAATTTTGTACATTTTGTAATATCGGCGTCCAAACTATCATGGATGAATTTATGTTCTAATTTATTTGTTTCTTTATCTCTGGTTAGATAATTTATGATCTTTCTTTCTTTTGTAGTGCGAATTAAATTCAACCTCTTTCCTCTTTCGAAGAATATATCTTTGCATGTGGTGAAGGTGTAAACAGGCAACCTCTGCCCACTCAAGGGACTTGCATTAGAATTGAATATAGGAATTGTATGTAAATGTATTGGACAGTATAGTAGAATTTCGGTTAGTTAGCTATGTTAGTTGCTGAGCTGGTTTTCAGGTAGTTAGGTTGTTATCCGCTGGCATATTTTTGGCGCCAACTTTACGTGCTATTTATATATCTTTGTACATCCATTTTTCTTCAATTGATTGATGATCAATAAACTTTAGATATTTATTCCATCTATCTCTCATATGGTATCAGAACAAACATCCATAATCTGACCACATACCCTATCCATTTTCTAGATCGAACGATCTGCTCGATTCACAAATGGAATCAATGGAATCTAGTAATAATTCTGATGTGCGTTCGAATGCGAATAGATCTGTGGTTAATGAACCTTCAATTCCTTACTTCCTTCATCATTCCGATAGCCCAGGCTTGATGCTCGTATCACAGCAACTAACAGGAGAAAACTATGCCTCTTGGAGCCAAGCTATGATTATTGCATTGTCTGTGAAGAATAAAGTTGGATTCATTGATGGATCTATCAAAAAGCCAGAAGGCGAGAACTCGAAATTGATAAATTCCTGGATTAGAAACAATAATATGGTGATATCCTAGATTTTCAACTCCGTCTCAAAGGAGATATCAGCTAGCATAATATATGCTACCTCGACACATGAGATTTGGAACGATTTCAAAGACAGGTTCCAACAAAATAATGTACCATGCATTTTTCAACAGAGAAGAGATCTAATGAATTTAAACTAGGAACAAGATACAGTCAGTGTATATTTCACCAAACTCAAGACAATATGTGATGTGATCCAAGAATCAAGCTTGAAGACGGTGAGTTCGAGTCGAGACCTATTGATTATCGAAGGCAGACCGATGACGCAATCAAGAGCAAAGTAAGTGAAACAAGCGATGGGATTGCTCGTTCAAGAACCATTGATGGGATGATGTTCGGGACTCAAAATGGGACAAATTTCATGTTCAGGTCGAAAATCGAATCAATGTGGATCAACTCAATACAAGGGACTAAGACGGAGGTCAAAGTAACAACCATACGACCACATGATTTTAAAGTGGTACGGTCGCACAGACTCATGCAGGGTTTTCTCGACGGGCGACAGTTTCTTCCATGTGACTGCATGGTACAAAAATCCGGCACAATTTTCCTTTTTTAGCGAATTTCCTTATTTTGTTAGAATTTGATATCAATTAGACTTCTTTCCATATTTTGACAATTTTGCACGATTTTAGCTTTAGTATACTCTCTCCATTACATTGTAAAGAAATTTTATTGGCAATTATTATTGAATTCAAGAGAGGCTTTTGCTTTCTTCTAATTTGTTCTTCTTTAAACAATAATTTAGAACTTCTCAAAGATAATTCCTTGTGGCATTCAACACCGGATTATGGGTTCTTCAATTTGTAAGCAAGGGGTCTATTGCATCACCGTTATCTTTGGGTTTTTTGTTTCATCTTATTGGGTTCAAATCCAAACTGGTTATCAATTGATATTCTTGGGTTCCGCATCAATCTAGTTTTGGGTTTCATAGTCTAAGTTGCTACGGGGTTCACATCAGTTGGTATCAGAGTTTAGTCCCAATTTAATCAGGTTCTATCTTTAATTTTCTTGTTTGGGTCATAATTTTCTTGATTTCCAAATTTCTCCCTTGTTCATGAGTCATTCTTCAATTCTTACCTTCAATCCATATTTTTCATTGGTAGTATAATCTCTTGTATTAAAAAAAACGTTTATATATATATATATATATATATATAATTAATGTTTTTTTGACCATATATATATATATATATATATATATATATATATAAAGTTATTGTTCACGTACATTTTTTTTATTAATTACTTGATTTGCTACAAACAAGTTCACATTCAAATTCCTAAAGTCCAAAGTTCATTTTTTTTCTTTTTTTCTTTTTTTTCAATTCTTCAATTTTGTCGATTGATCCATTGAAATTTAGTGAGTCCATTCAAATTTCATTCCATTTGTTTCCAAATCCCTTGAAAATTATTCTCTTGACTTACGTTTCGAGTTGAATCTGCAAGTCTTAATTCGGTGAGTTTGTTATTGTTCTTGGAAGCTCTTGGAGAAAGCATTGAGTGGTAAAAGGCAGAGTGGTGAGTTCATTAGAGGGTGAAGGGCAATTGTGTGATTCCGAGTGAAGGCAGAAATTGAGAGAATGTCTGAACAAGAAGGTTCCAACTCAAGCCGACACAACTATCACAACAATGCATTGGAGGATTTGATACATCAGTTTGAACTTGCTTTTGGGGTTGTTAGAGATAGGCTGGATCAACAGGATGCTTGGAGGGCTAAGCAGAAAGCTTGGATGACAAGGATGGATACATCAGTGGATAATCTTAGTAGGGAGCTGTGGGCGGAGGTATCTAATGCCAGGAGGCTGAGGAGGCGGGTGCATAGGATGGAACGGAAAGCATTTGATTTGGGCAGTGAATGGGATGATGAGGAGTATGGAGAAGTGGGAATTGGACAGATGAGGAATAGAGGTGGTAGTCCTAAACGATGGGGTAGGAATAATCATGGAGATGAGGCGAATGGGAAAATGGACAATATCAAAATGTCCATACCTCAATTTAAGGGGAGGAATGACCTAGAGGCGTCCTTGGAGTGGGAAAGGAAGGTGGAATTAATTTTTGGGTTCTATAATTATTTGGAGGAGAAGAAGGTGAAGTTAGCGGTGTTAGAGTTCATTGATTACGCAATAACCTGATGGGATCAAGTGGTTACTACACAACGATGGTGTGGGGGAGACCAATTAGTACTTGGGAGGATTTGAAGGCATTGATGAGGAAGCAGTTCGTTCCTAACCACTACTGTAGGGAGATCCATCAGAAGTTGCAGAGCCTGTATCAAGGGTCGAGGAGCGTAGATGACTATCACAAAGAAATGGAAATACTCATGATCAGGGCAAATGTGGTAGAGGATCGGGAAGCTACCATGGCACGGTTCTTAAACGATCTAAATTAGTGGAATTGCAGCATTTCGTAGAGCTGGAGGACATGTTACATATAGCCATGAAGGTAGAGAAACAACTGAAGAAGAAGGGACTGCGAGGCAGCCGGTGAATACTTCGTCTTCTAATCCAAATTGGAAGTCGAAGTGGGATGGTAATAATAAGGAAAGTGAAGTGGTAACCAAAGGAAGAAGTGAGTGGCAAAAGGGGAAAGAAGAAAGTGCTAGTAGGATAGCATCAAAATCGGAGCCATAACCATCACGAAGCCGAGACATCAAGTGTTTCAGGTGTTTGAGGACGGGACACATTGCATCTCATTGTCCTAACAAACAAACCATGGTGTTGCGGAACAATGGAGAGGTTGTAAGTGAGAGGGAAGGAGAGTATGATGACATGCCAGCATTGGAGGATGTTGGTGATGAAGATGAGACGAAATTTGCCATTGGGGAGCTGCTGGTCTCGAGGCGAACATTTAACACTCAAATCAAGTTAGATGATTCGGAGCAGCAGTGGGAGAACATATTCCACACTCGGTGCCACGTCCACGATCATGTATATAGCTTGATTATTGATGGTGGGAGTTGCACAAATGTGGCTAGCATACCTTTAGTTGAGAAATTGGGTTTAGCATTATTGAGACATCCTAGACCTTATAAATTACAGTGGTTGAATGAGAGTGGGGAAGTTAGGGTAAATAAACGAGTGTTAATTAATTTCTCAATTGGAAGATATAGTGACAAGGTTGTAAGTGATGTGGTGCCTATGCAAGTGGGTCATATTCTATTGGGGAGACCCTGGTAATTTGATAGGAATGTTACACATGATGGGTATAGGAACCGTATAGCTTTGTCAAGAATGAGAGGTCTATTACTCTTACGCCATTAACATCGGCTCAAGCGTATGAAGGCCAAATAAAATTGAGAAATAAGGAAGAAAGGCGAGTGAGAGAATCTACAAAAAGGAGATAAGATAGTGAGTCTGTGAGTAAGAGAGAAAATAGCGAGGTGACCGAGAAAGGGGGAAAGAGAGAGAGGCCACATGAGCGGAGAGAAAAAGAGTCAGTTCAGCAAAGAGAAAAAGAGTCTGCTGAACGGAGAGAAAAGCCAAAAGTGAACTTCTTTGCGTGGGGAAGTGAATTAAAAAAGGCTTTGAGTGATAAGAGATAAGTGTTGTTGTTAGTTTACAAGGAGTCTCTCATCTCCCTTGAGGAGTCTAACACATCCTTCCCTAGCGTAGTTAAGTATTTATTACAGGATTTCGAAGATGTGTTTCCCGGTGAGGTGCCAAGTGGATTGCCACCAGTTTGAGGGATTGAGCACCAAATCGACTTCATACCCGGGATTGTCATTCCAAACCGACCAGCTTACCTAAGCAATCCCGAGGAGACGAAGGAGCTTCAGAGATAAATGGATGAGTTGATGAGCAAAGATTACGTGAGGGAGATCATGACACGTGTGCTGTGCCTGTTCTATTGGTACCAAAGAAGGATGAGACTTGACGAATGTGTGTGGACTGCAGAGCTATCAGTAACATTACGGTAAAGTATCGTCACCTTATTCCTAGGCTAGATGATATACTTGATGAATTGCATGGTGCTTGTTTTTTTAGTAAAATTGATCTCAAGAGCGGGTACCATCAAATTCGCATGCGGGAGGGTGATGAATGAAAAACGACATTTAAAACTAAATATGGGTTATATGAGTGGTCGGTTATGCTGTTTGGTCTCACAAATAAACCGAGCAAATTAATACGTTTAGTGAATCATATTTTACGTGCTTTCATAGGAAAATTTCTTGTAGTTTACTTTGATGACATTTTAATCTATAGCAAAGACCTAGGTGAGCATTTAGAACATTTAAAGTGCGTGCTTGTTGTAGTAAGAAATGAACAATTGTATGCTAATTTTAAAAAGTGCACGTTTTGAATGGATAAAGTTGTTTTCCTAGGATTTGTTGTTAGTGCTAATGGGGTAGAAGTGGATGCGGAAAAGATTAAAGCTATTAAAGAATGGCCAACACCTAAAAGTATAGCTAAGGTTAGGAGCTTCCATGGTCTGGCTAGTTTTTATAGGCATTTTGTGAAAGACTTTAGCACAATCACGACACCATTAATTAAAATTGTTAAGAAAAGCGTAGGTTTTCACTGGGGGGAAACACAAGAACATACATTTAACACCATTAAGGATAAGTTGTGTTAAACACCAGTTTTGACATTACCTAACTTTGATAAAACGTTCAAGATTGAGTGTGATGCATCAAGGATAGGTATTGGAGCAGTGTTAATGTAGGAAAGGAGACCAATTGCTTACTTTAGCGAGAAGTTGAGTGGAGCTGCACTGAACTACCTAACGTATGACAAGGAGCTGAATTCCTTTGTTCAAGCATTGGAGACTTGGCAGCATTACTTGTGGCCTAAGGAGTTCGTAATACACACCGATCATGAGTCCCTAAACCACTTGCAGAGTCAAGGTAAGTTGAACAAGCGACATGCGAGGTGGATGGAGTTCATAGAGACGTTTCCATACGTCATCAGGTATAAGCAAGGTAATGAAAATGTAGTTGTAGATACATTGTCGCGAAGGTACTTCTTAACTTTTTAAGTGTGAAATTACTTGGTTTTGAGCATATTAAGAGCATGTATGAAAATGACATTGATTTCTCAAACATTGATAATTTATGTGCTAAAATGGCTGTTGATAAAATTTATAGACATAAAGGATATTTGTTTAGGGAGAATAAGTTGTGCATTCCAAATTGTTCAATGCGTGCATTATTGGTAAGGGAATCACATAGTGGGGGTCTAATGGGTCATTTTGGGATCCAATAGACTTTAGACATGTTAGGGGAACACTTTTATTGGCCTAAAATGTGTAATGACGTAGAACGAATTTATGAGAAGTGCATAACTTGTAAATAGGCTAAATCAAAAGTTTTACCCCATGTCTTGTATACTCCTTTACCTGTACCTAGTGAACCTTGGGTAGATATTTCTATGGATTTCGTGTTGGGGTTACCTAGGACAAAGAAAGGTCAGGATTCTATCTTTGTAGTGGTTGATAGGTTTAGTGAAATGGCACGCTTCATACCATGTCACAAAACCGATTATACGACTAACATTGCTAATTTATTCTTTAGGGAGATAATATGTTTGCATGGAGTCCCTAAGAGTATTATGTTAGACCAAGATGTTAAATTTTTGAGTCATTTCTGACGTGTTTTTTGGAATAAGTTAAGAATTAAACTGTTATTTTCTACAACTTGTCACCCACAAACGGATGGTCAAACTGAAGTAGTAAATAGGACCATGACTTAATTGCTTCGAACAGTGATTAATAAGAACTTAAAGAATTGGGAAGATTGCTTGCCATTTATTGAGTTTGCTTGTAATCGTGTTGTACATTTGACTACTTCTTATTCACCTTTTAAAATTATGTATGGATTTAATCTACTAATTCCATTGGTTTTATTTCTTTTGCTTGTGAATGAACGAGGTAGCATGGATGGTAAGAGGAAAGTTGAGATGGTGAAGGCACTTCATGAGAAGGTCCGTATGCAAATGGAAGAGAAGAACAAGCTCATCGTGTCAAAGGCAAACAAAGGGCGGAAGCGTGTGACCTTTGAACTCAGAGCTTGGGTGTGGGTGCATTTCAGGAAGCAACATTTTTCGGAGTAGCGAAAGTCCAAATTGCAACCGCAGGGAGATGGTCCTTTCCAAGTCACCGAGAAGATCAACGATAATACCTACAAAGTAGACTTGCCAAATGAGTATAATGTATCGGCTACATTTAACGTTGCTGATCTTTCCCTTTTCGATGCAGGTGTAAATTCGAGGACAAATCCTTTTGAAGAGGGAGGAGATGATGTGATTCAAGAATCTAGCTTGAAGACGGTGAGTTCGAGTTGAGACCCGTTGATTATCAAGGCGGACTGATGATGCAATCGAGAACAAAGCAAGTGAAACAAGCGTTGGGATTACTCTTTCAAGAAACCGTTGATGGGATGATGTTTGAAACTCAAAATGGGACAAGTTTTATGTTTGGATCGAAAGCCGAATCAAAGTGGATCAACTCAATACAAGCGGATGAAGATGGAGGCTAAAGTAACAACTATGCGGCCGCATGGTTTTAAAGTGGTGTGGCCACACAGACCCATGAAGGGTTTTCTCGAGGGGCGACAGTTTCTTCCATGCGACTGCATGGAAATGTACCATACGGCCACATGTTACAAAAATCCGGCAGAATTTTCATTTTTTCCGTGCATTTCCTTATTTTGTTAGAATTTGATATCATTTAGATTTCTTTCCATATTTTAACAATTTTGTACGATTTTAGCTAGGTTTTTAGCTTTAGTATAAACAATTTCTCCATTGCACTGTAAATGAATTTTTTTGGCAATTATTATTGAATTCAAGAGAGGCTTTTGCTTTCTTCCAATTTGTTCTTCTTTGAACAATAATTTAGAACTTATCAAGGATAATTCCTTGTGATGTTCAACACCGGATTTTAGGTTCTTCAATTTCTAAGAAAGGGGTCCATTGCATCACCGTTATCTTTGGGTTATTTGTTTCATCTTGTTGGGTTCAAATCTAAGCTGATTATCATGTGGGTTTCGTATTCTAAGTTGCTACGGGGTTCGCATCAATATGGGAGGAATTAAGCAATTACTGACCAACTTGTACCTATGGAAAATCTACACATTGGGGAGTAAATGAGTTAGACAAGCACTACTAGATGGAATACATAATGTCCTTTCTCATGGGACTTCACGAGTCATTCTCACAGGTCAGAGGTCAATTGTTACTTATGGAGCCTCTACTTCAAATGAGGAAGGTGTTTGCCTTAGTTTCTCAAGAGGAAAACTAGAAAAAGGTTAGTGCATATACACCATGGAATTGATTCAACTAGAGCGGTCGCATTTGTGGTTAAATTTGAATCTGCAAGAGTAATCAATAATTCTGGATCTGGACCACATAATAATAACAAGCCGAGATCTGAAAACTTCAAGAAGAAAGAAAGGGCTTACTGTACACATTGTAACATCCATGGTCATTCTATTGATAAATGCTATAGAATTTATGGATATTTACCTAGTTACAGATCAAGATCTAGAGATAATTTGCAAAATTCAGTTAATACTAATGCTGTTAATCAATTTTCCACTTCTTTTACTCCTTAGATCAAAGATAGGCAACATAAAACACAGCAAACCTACGTTGGTGACTTCGTCCGGAACTTGAATTCCAATCAGTGTCAACAGTTGATGTCCATGTTATCCACTCATTTAGTAACAAGTTCAAACACAGGAGCTACTGATCATCAGGATAACAATGGATCATACATTGCAAGTATATATTATTCAATATCTGTTAATTCCGTTTCCCCATCAAAGGAAATTTGGATAGTAGATTCATGTGCCACTAAACACGTGTTTTGTATTTTTGCTGCCTTTATAAACATGAGGATTATTGATGGATCAAATGTGACCTTACCACATCACTTGGAAATACCAGTTAAGATGTGTGGTGACATCAGATTAAGTCCAACACTTATTCTACATGACGTCTTTTTTGTACCATAGTTCAAATTCAACCTGATATCTGTTAGTGAATTAACGATTGAATCACACGTCTCATTATATTTCTTTCGTGGTGTCTTCATCAACCAGGATGCCATAACCAAGAAGATGATTGGCAAGGGTGAACAAATTCGAGACCTGTAAGTCCTCGACACCAGAAGTTTTAATTCTTGTTCTAATGCACTTGTTAATAATGTGTTTGCACATGTATGACACAATAGACTTGGCCATTTATTGTTTAAGAAACTGAACTGTTTGAAAGAGCAATTGGTATGTGATGTTGTAAAACTAAACAAGCATATGTCGTGTTATGTTTTTCCTTTGGCTAAGCAGAGTAGGTTATCATTTGAATCGAATAATAGAATGTCAAGTAACCCATTTGATCTTGTACATTGTGGCATATGGGGACCATACCATGTCACTTCATATTCAGGTTACAATTATTTCTTAACACTGGTGGATGATTGTTCAAGATTCACTTGAATATATCTTTTGAGGTGCAAATCAGAGGCAAAATCTGTCATTCCCAGGTTCTTCAACATGGTTAATACACAATTCAATGCCAAGATAAAATTGTTCAGATCAGACAATGTGAAAGAATTGGAATTCATTGATTACTTTGTTGAACAAGGGGTGATGCACCAGTACAGTTGTGTTGAAAGACCACAACAAAATTCAGTTGTTGAACGTAAGTATCAACATTTGTTAAATGTGACTAGATCTTTGTATTTTCAATCACGCATTCCCATCAAATTTTGGTCTGAATGTGTCCTGACTGCTACTTTCTTGATAAATAGAACCATATATCCTATCTTAAAACATAGCACACCTTATGAAAAATTACATGGAAGACCTGCAGATTACTCATCTCTCAGAGTCTTTGGATGCTTAGTATTTGCATCCACTTTGATTGCACATAGAAAAAACTTCCAATCGCGTGCTCGCACAGGTGTGCTCTTAGGATATCCATCGAGTGTCAAGGGTTATAGACTTTATGATGTATAGACAAAACAAATTTTTGTTTCATGTGATGTCATTTTTCATGAAGAAATCTTTCTTTTTCATACCATTGTTTCGACTAATCAATTATTGGATCCATTTCTTGATTTGGTTTTGCCAAACTCATCTTTAAACACCAATCTTGATGAATCCATCTTCGCAAATCACTACAATTCACAGTCTAAACCTTTAACTTATTCAACTCATCATGATTCTTCATTTCTGAATGAGTTATCTGATCACAATAGTGCTAACCAAAGTAACAATCCATCTACTGATGTTAAACCAACTCCTGCCTTCAATATGAGGCTTTCTCAATGACCTACTAGACCTCCTAGATACCTTCAAGACTTTCATTGAATCTTCTCTCTCAACGTGTTGATCCTAACTTATACTCACTGCATCATATCAACCATTTCATTTCCTACAACTGAATATCCAAGTCTCACAGAAATTTTGTACTAAATGTGTCTTCCCATCTTGAGCCACAATTCTTTCATCAAGCCGTTAAAGTTCCACAATGGTGAGAAGCCATGAAGGCTGAGTTGGATGCTATGGACCTAAACAAAACATGGTCTGTCATTCCATCACTGGTAGGAAAGCATTCACTATTCCTTTTATACAAATTCTCTTGTTTTCACCTAGGATTCTTGGTAAAGAAACCTACGGAACCAAGGTCGAAAAGATTGAAAAAATCAATCATTCACAACCACTGATGAAGGATTCCTCGAAAAGTTAAGGATTAGTAATCTTTTTTAGAAATCGAATGAATTCGGATGGATTTTCAAAATCAAGTACAAATTAAATGGTTTAATTGAAAGACAAAAAGCATACCTTGTCGCTAAGGGTTATACACAGCAAGACGGACTCCACTATTTTGATACTTTTTCTCCAGTGGCAAAATTTGTTACTGTTAAAGTATTATTAGCACTAGCAGCATGTCATAAGTGGCATTTGACCCAACTTGAAGTCAACAACACATTCCTAAATGGTGATTTGTTTGAAGAGGTCTATATGGACCTTCTACTTAATTATAAAGTTCTAGACACTATCAAACAAGGGGAGAGACTCGTATGCAACCTATATAAATCAATTTAGGTCTCAAGAAGGCATCTAGGCAATGGAATTCGAAATTCACATAGGTTTTAGTTCGATGTGGTTTTAGTCAATCGAAGGCAGATTACTCTTTGTTTACTAAAGGAGCTGGAAATGATTTTGTGGCCTTACTCATTTATGTTGACGACATACTCATCACTGGGCCGAATATCCAGGTTATCAATTCCTTGAAGGAGTTTTTGCATTCTCAATTCAAGCTTAAGAATTTAGGCCAACTGAAATATTTATTGGGCATAGAAATTGCACGATCTACATCTGGAATTATCATATCCCAACGACAATATGCTCTGCAATTACTTGAGGATTATGGTTATCTTAATTGCAAATCTGCTAATACTCTTATGGATCCAAAAATTTCCTTGAGTATCCATGATGGAGACCTTTTACTAGATGAATCTCAATACTACAGATTGATTGGGAAGTTGATTTATCTAACACTTTCTAGACCAGACATCACATTTGCTGTCTACAGATTTAGCCAATACTTATCATAGCCAAGAATATCTCATCTCAAGGCTACACACCACCTTTTTCGATATTTGAAGGGTAGTCCTGGCCAGGGTTTGTTCCTTTTTGCAATGGCTAATCCAAATCCATTCTCAAACTTTGAGCCTTCTTCGATACGGATTGGGGACATGTCTTGACATTAGAAAATCAACCACTAGATTTTGCATATTTCTTGGGGATTCCTTAATATCTTGGAAAGCAAAACGACAATCTACTGTGGCTCGTTCGTCAGCTGAGGCAGAATATAGAGCTCTTGCTACTACCATAAGTGAAGTGGTCTGGATTATTCAATTACTGAATGATTTTGTGGCTCGCAATAATTAATGTATAGGTCTAGGGTAAAGTTGGATGCTTTGAAGATGAAAACGGCGCAAGATTGGTGTTAGAGTTTCTCCCTGACCTCGCTCGAGCCTAAATAACAGAACCTGCGTCGTTGGAGTTTCTCCACCACTTCGCGCGAGCGAGAGTGCATCGCTAGAGTTTTACCGGTACTTCGCTCGAGCGACAGTGTCATCCAGCGTTTGATAATTTTCCTTCCTCACGAATTTTAAACGCTTCATACTACCAAAAACAACCTACTATTTAAACAAAAATTTCGCTTTTCATTAACAACCTTTGGCAAAACACATAGCACAATATTTTCCTCTCTACCAAAGGATAAATTGCAAAACTCTTCACCATATGATTCATTGAAAAAAAAAAACATCAAACACCTTTTCAAACAAAACACCTATCAAAAATCCTCACTACTTCCAGAAGATCAGTTGATTGAAGATCCGGAAAGGAGGTTGATTGAAGAACTGGAGTTCTTGTTGATTTACGGGAAATAGAAGAAATAAAAGGCTGGGATTTTGGCGCAGATTTGTAGAATCCAGGAGAGCTTTGGTTGATACAGTAAGGAGGTCAGAGTGTTGTTAGATACAGTTATGTCTGGCGTACTGTAAGTTGGAGTCTTCTATAGTGAATCCCTACTGGCTTGTGCCCGGAGTTTTTACCCAGTTGGGTTTTCTCCGTCAACAATTTTTGTGTTATTTATTGCTTTCTGTCAATTTCAATTCAACCGGCAATTCAACATAGGTAGTTAAATCATGTGAATGAATCTGGACAACGTTTAATTTATGTGACTTGTTGCATAACTTAATTAAATTGTTAAATTCCGCATAGACACTTATTCACCCCCTCTAGGTGTTGGTTGGGTCGAACTATAGCCTTTTCAAGTGGTATCAGAGCCAAATCTCGAGTCCTGACCCATAGTTGTCTAGATGAGTCAATCACTTTCTGCACCTCTGTACTTTGAAGGAAGTAATTATGCTTACTGGAAGGTTAGAATGCGCGTGTTTCTTAAGTCCTTAGATGAGCATGTTTGGTTGAGTGTGCAAAATGGCTGGAAACCTCTCTCCACTATCGTATCAGGAACTGTTAACCTTACTGATATATCACTGTGGACTAAGGATGAGATAGCTGAGTGTAATTGGAATAGCAAGGGACTTCATGTCCTATTTATGGTCGTGTCTCCCGAAGAGTTTAGGAGAGTGTCAATGTGCGAAACTGCTAAAGAGGTGTGGGATATTCTTAAAACTACACATGAGGGAACTAAAACGGTAAAGAACTCGAAATTACAAATGCTAGCTTCTAGGTTTGAAGAAGTGAGGATGAAAGATGACGAAACATTTGATGAAATTTATGCAAAATTGAATGATATTGTTAATTCTAGTTTCAATTTAGGCGAGAAAATTTTCGAGTCTAAAATTGTCAGAAAAGTACTAAGGTCCTTGCCCGAGAGATTTAGGCCTAAAGTTACTGCCATTGAGGAAAGTAAGGATCTAGATGAAGTTAAAATTGAAGAACTTGTAGGATCCTTGCAAACTTATGAACTCACTATCACACAACCTAAGAAAGGAAAGTCCATTGCTTTAAAATCCATCAAAGAGGATGAATCTTCCGATACTGAGTCTCTGAGGGACGATGAAATTGCTTACTTTGTGAAGAAATTTCAAAAGGCTCTCAAGAATAGGAGAAAGCCTCAGGATAGAAAAAGTAGAGTCCCTAGCAGATTCTCAAAAGAAAAAACTGAAAAGTTTAACAATAAAAGTTCTAGTGATAAACCACGTTTGGTTAGGTACCATGAATGTCAAGGTATAGGTCACTATAGGAATGAGTGCCCTAGTTATAAGAAGAATCAAAGAAAAGGGCAGGGTAAGGCCTTAGTCGTTTCACTTACTGATAACGAGTCTGAGACCAGTGATAGGCAGGAGTCATCTAGTAGTGAAGATAAAGGGAACTATATGGCATTTGTGTCGACTATTAAGAGTGAATCTGATAAGGAGAGTGACAAGGTTGAGGAAGAACTTCTCAACAATAATTCTAGTAACGAGGATGGGGATGACATAGACATACATGAGGCCTATCAACTCTTGTTCAAGGAGAGTCTTAAAATCAAAAAGATCAATAAAGCCCTACTCAAAAAGGCGGATGAACTTGAAAGAGAAAAAGAGAGACATGCTAGTAATATCCAAAATTCACTTAAGAGTGTCAGTGAGTTAAAATGTGTCAATGAGAAGTTGGAAGACAAGGTTAAGACATTAACTAGTGAATTGGAGAAATCTAATGCTCATCTTCAGACTTTCATAAGTGGAACTAAGAAATTGGATGATATTTTGGGAATGAATAAGCCTGCGGGAGATAGGAAAGGTCTAGGATATGTTGAGGGTAATACACATGGTGCTGGTCCATCTAAAGCTGTATTCATTTCTGCCTCTAGGAAGTCAACGCTGTCAACAGTCCAAATAAGGGTAAGAATGTTTCGAGGGAACAAAGTCATCAATCACATAGAAATTTTATGCCCAAACACCCACAAATACGTACCTTTGAACCTAGGTTCATTCCCACCTATCACCACTGTGGAGCTGTAGGACACACTAGGCCTAGATGTTATAAGTTAGGCAATGAGCGTAGAAATCAGAATATTCCAAGTCAGGTCAGTTTTCTGACTAATCAGGTTAGTCATTTGACTGAAATGCTTACTAGGCTAACTAGGAGTACCACATTATCTAAGAAAGTTTGGGTTAAAAAGGAGGATCTAGCTGGACTTTCAGGTCAGGTAAATTGCTATGCTACTCATGTTGCATTAAAAGCCCAAGATTTCAATATGTGGTACCCTGATAGTGCTTGTTCTAGGCATATGTGTGGTAACAAGGCTTTATTCACTACTCTTGATGAATGCAATGGGGGTATGGTTACCTTTGGAGATGGGGGCTCTGTACCTATTCTTGGCAAAGGTACTATACAAATACATGGATTACCTGTGATCTCAAATGTGCTTTATGTGGAAGGTCGAACTTGTTAAGTATTAGTCAGATTTGTGATGCTGATTTTGAGGTTAGCTTTGTGGAAAAGAGATGTAACGTGTATGATTCATTCGGTGGGGTGGTCCTTGAAGGGGTTAGAACGTCTGATAACTGTTATGGAGTCCTACCTAATTCTAACTATGTGTGTAGGAGTGCAAAAATTGATGTGAGTGAACTCTGAAATAAAAGATTGGGTCATTTAAACTATAAGAGTCTAGTACAACTGGCTAAAAAGGAGTTGGTAGATGGTTTGCCTAAAATAGGTCCTAGTGAAAATGTTGTGTGTGGACCATGTCAACTGGGTAAACAAATTAAAGGAATCCATAAAAAGACTTCTAAAATTTTGACCAAAAGACCCTTGGAATTGATACACATGGATTTAATGGGACCATCTAGGACTGAGAGTCTAGGAGGTAAGCAGTATATTCTGGTTGTGGTAGATGATTTCTTGAGGTTCACATGGGTAGAATTACTTAGGGAAAAATCTGATGCATGTGACCTTATAAAATCTTTGTGTAAACGGCTTAGTAATGAACTCAATCACAAAGTGTCCAGAATACGAAGTGATCATGGAAAAGAGTTTGAAAATTTCAATCTTGAGAGCTTCTGCATGGATGAAGGGATACTACATGAGTTCTCTTCCCCTATCACTCCTCAACAAAATGGGGTGGTTGAAAGGAAGAATCGTATTCTTCAGGACATGGCTAGAGCCATGCTTCATGACAAGGGGCTAGCCTTACATTTTTTGGGAGAAGCTGTTAATACTGCATGCCACATGATCAATAGAGTCTACCTTAGAACCAAAACCGATCAGACTCCATATGAGATTCTAAAGGGTAAAAAGCCTAGTGTCAAATACTTTCGTGTGTTTGGGAGTAAGTGCTACATTTTGCGTGATAAAGAGAACTTGAGTAAGTTTGAATCTAAGAGTGACGAAGGAATCTTCTTAGGGTATTCTAGAAATAGTCAAGCATTTCGAGTATATAACTTACGTACTCGTACTGTGATGGAGTCAGTCAATGTTGTGATAGATGATGGTGTGAGTGAGGGGAGAATGTTGAAAATTATGATAGAAATGGTAATCTTATAAGGTCTAGTGATCCTACTGAACCACTTGTGCCTGAATCATCTCTTAAAATTCCTGAAACTCATGAAAAGGAAACACATCCACAAGATCAAGACACAATCCCTAAGGAACCATCAACTAGGGTCAACTCTAATCATCCTAAGGATAATATCATTGGGGATCTGGATGAAGGTATGAGGCTTCGTAAGAGAGTACTGAACAATCTAGCATATATTAGCTATGTTTCACAGGTAGAGCCTAAGAAAGTCGAAGAGGCCCTTAGTGATGAGTGTTGGGTGAATGCAATGCATGAGGAACTCAATCAATTTGCTAGAAACAATGTGTGGATCTTAGTACCCAGACCTGAGAATTGTAACGTTATTGGTACTAAGTGGATCTTTAAGAACAAGACAGATGACCAAGGTACTATAACTAGGAATACGGCCAGATTAGTTGCTCAGGGTTATACTCAAGTTGAGGGAATTGATTTTGATGAGACTTTTGCCCCTGTTGCACGACTTGAGTCCATTCGGATTCTGCTTGCTGTTGCCTGTACCTTAGGGTTCAAGCTACATCAAATGGACGTTAAGAGTGCCTTCTTGAATGGACTTCTTCAAGAAGAAGTCTATGTGGAACAACCAAAAGGATTTGTTGATCCAAAGTTTTCCCACTATGTCTACAAACTCCACAAAGCACTCTGTGGTCTGAAACAAGCTCCTAGAGCTTGGTATGAGAGACTTACGTCATATCTTGAGGAACATGGTTTCTCTCGAGGTGGTGCTGATAGGACCTTATTTATTAGACACATTGAAGAAACTATCACTATTGTTCAAATTTATGTCGATGACATCATTTTTGGTTCTCCTATTGAGTCTCTAGCATATGAGTTTGCCGAGTGTTTGAAGCAAGAATTTGAGATGAGTATAGTTGGTAAGTTGAGTTATTTCATTGGATTTCAGGTGAAACAGACTGAGAATGACTTGTTTATTTCACAGTCTAAGTATGCAAAGGATCTAGTTAAGCGGTTTGGGTTAGATAGTAAGAAGCATACTAGGACACCTATGAGTACTAGCTTAAAGTTAGGTCGTGATCCTTCAGGTAAGAGTGTAGATCCTTCCCTATCTCGAATCATGATAGATAGTCTTCTCTATCTCACAGCTACTAGACCTGACATTGCTTTTAGTGTTGGAGTGTGTGCTCGATTTCAGGCAGATCTCGAAGAATCACACTTAAACTTTGTTAGACGCATCATTAGATATGTGAGTGGCACTGTTGATCTAGTGATTTTCTATTCTAGAAATTCTAATCTTGATTTGGCTGGCTACTCCGACGTCGATTGGGCGGGGAATGCAGATGATAGAAAAAGTACTTCTGGGGGCTGTTTCTACATGGGTAGCAATCTAGTAGCCTGGTTAAGTAAGAAACAAAATTCCATATCCCTATCCACGACAGAGGCCGAATACATAGCAGCTGGAAGTTGCTGTACTCAGCTTCTTTGGATGAAGCAGATGCTAAGTGATTATGGGATTAATCAAGGGGCCATGACTATTTTCTATGATAATACCAATGCTATAAATATTTCTAAGAATCTCATTCAACGTTCTCGAACAAAACATATTGACATACGACATCATTTTATTCGTGAACTTGTTGAAACACATGTTGTCTCCTTAGATCATGTTTCTACTAACAACCAATTAGCCGATCTACTTACGAAACCACTAGATGGGATGAGGTTTGAGTCGCTTCGGACGACTGTTGGTATTTGTTTGCCTATCTGATCATGAATTCATGCATATTCATGCATTTATCATATCTGCAATTATTCATTTCATATCTTGTATGTGATGAATATGTGTGTGGTGCATTTTTTTTGTTAGTTATTTTTTTTTATTTTGAGTATTAAGTTTGCATTTGAAATTTAAAATAAATAAATAAATAAATAATAAATAAATAAAAAATTTTGTGTGCATCGTGTATGACGTTATGATGTTTGCATTCAGGATCAAACTCTATTTTTCATCATGTGTACGAGTCTGAGGTTCCATCATAGTTCTCACTTTCTGTGGAGTTCTTGGTATACGGCTCGTCATGCATTTTCGCACAGCACACACTGTAGTCCTGTAGGTGGGTCTTGACTGCATGAGTGAGACTTGGGATGGTATTCTTCTGTGATTGGGGTTGTTTGTCCATTTGACTTGATCTGTGACGAGTGTAACCTAATCAATATTGTCTTTCCCTATTTTCTACATTATTCTTTGAACATATTTCTGTCTTCGGGGCCTATTTGACTCGAACAATTAAGCCTTAGGGGTTTCTAACCTGGTGCCCAATGGTCGTCTGGCTTGGGAGTCACCGGTCCAAAGTTCGTTACAGGGGTCATTTCTGTCGCCTAATGAAGATATGATTGCACCTAAGTTCTTATGTTATTAAAAAAAAATTATATATATATATATATATATATAAAATTAAAAAATGGCATACAGTTAGGGGGAGTAAAATTGTGACAATTATACTGTTTGATATAGGTCCTCGTGGAATTGGATTTAACTGGCACTTGGTTAATATACACTCTTTTACAGTTGTTTTCACGTGTCCTTTCTCACTAATTTAAGGTTTTGAGTCTAACTTTCATGGACTACGTGGCACATTTCACGCTGATGTTTTGTATAAAATTTATTTCATGGGATTTTGAACTATATGTGAACTTAAGATTTGTCTACATGCTCTGAATGTCGGGTTTGTGATTTTGTGCATATTATTCGTATCGTCTACATATTTGGGTACATGCTTCATCATCGATTTTGTAGTTTGTCTTTACAAAAACAAAAAAATAAAATAAAATAATAATACATACATACATACATACATCTGAAAATAAAAATAAAAGTTTTTGGACCTATTTTCGTTATTTTCCAAAATTGTGCTACTTTTCATAAATTTCAAATGTTTGGTGCTATTTTCAATATTTCATTTTCGCTCGAGTCTCACCTGGACTTCACTCGAGCGACAAAAGTAGAAAGGATGTCGCTCGAGTTTCGCCCTGATCTTGCTCGAGCGACATATATATTTAAAATGCGGCTGTTTCAATTTTTTGCGCATTTCATCATTTTTTTCCTCCTCCTTCAATTATTTTCTTCTTCCATCGAAATTATTCACTCCCAATTCATTTTGGCCTCAATTCGACATCTTTAACACAATCGTGGGTCTGAAACACTGACTTCTTGGCAAAATCTTTAGGTAATTCCCAACTTTCTTTGCTTTCAATTTTTTTTTTGGTTTGTTTGATTTTTTTTCTTGATCATTGTGTTGGTTTGTGTTATTTTGGCATTACATCTTGCTTGTACACATGTTTTATATCAAGTATTGCTTTCCATTTCCCAAATTATAGTGCATTCCTATGGTTTTCTTCACATTTTTTTTAAGTTTTTGGTCCATGTTTATCAATGTAGTTCTTGCACCTCGTTAATTCATTTGATGTGTGGTTTGTTTGATTGTGAAGTCCATAGCATGTAGTTTTTAGGGATGTGTTTGGATTTGTGATTGGGTCTCGTATGTGCTTAGGATTTGGTGCCGAAGTCATGCACGCCACATGTTGGATGAAAGTTCACTTTTTTATGCTTATTTGGTTTCGTTTGATTTTTTTTGATTTCCTTCTTTTCCTTCGTTTCTTTCCTACTTGTTTGAGTGTCGTTGCATGCCGTGTGTGTTTTCATTCATGTTTATGTGATTGGATCATATGTGTTTCCGTGTGTGCATCTTCTCATATCATGTTGCATCGTGATGCGTGCATTTCACATTATGCTTATTCTTTTCATCTCCGCATGTGCCAGATGGCTCGTAAGCACTCTCGTACCTTTGCAAAGCCTGCTAGTGGATCGACATCTTATAGTAGATCCCGATTTATTTCTGCTACAGCTCAGGAGGTCTTCACGTCTCAGTTCTCCTTACGCCTCGTTCTCATGGAGCGTGAGGTAATTCTATCTGACCTTCCTGTTGACGTCTTTGCTATTTTTGTTTCCCGGGGTTAGGAGCCCCTTCTTGTTGGTCTTACACCACCGCCTCCACTCCTCGTTCAAGAGTTTTATGCTAATATTCATGAGGTGGATGGGTCGTCGTTTAGGAGTTTTCTTAGAGGTCATTCTTTTCGAGTTGCTCCATCTGCAGTAGCTCTTGCGTTAGGTATACCTCAGATTCCTCATCTGACGTATCCCTATCTTCTCCCTGCTTCTCTTCCGGCCGATGCCCTTGTTCGGTCGACTTTTTTGAACACCCCGTCTATTGGGGGGCCTACGGTTATGGCCATGGGTTCATTACCCACTAATCGACAGGTTTTGTTGCGCATCCTGTGCACAAACCTGTGGCCTGTTGCCCATACTTCTTCTTTACCGATGGTACGAGCTCATTTTTTATATGCCCTACTTCATGGGGACTCTATCAACCTTCCTACTTTTGTGTGCCAGCAGATTCTAGCTTCTTTTCGTACTCCTGGGGGTTGTTTAGGGTTACCTTATGCCTGTTTGATTCATTGGGTTGTCCTTTCTCTTGGTGCATCTTTCCCTGAGGGGTCTTCTACTCGTATAGGTCGCCCGATAGGACAGCAGACCATTTACTAGAGTCGATCCCATGTCCCGTCCTCTTCGGCTAATGCTGCCGCTCAGGCTGAGCCCGTTGATGTTTTTAATTTTTCGGAGCCCTTTGATCCTATTACTGATATTCTTACTGGGGGTTCCAATGTCTTTCTTCCGCCTCGTTTGGATTTTCCTTCAGCTGTTCCACTTCAAGCTGCCTTTCCTTCGACATCTACTTCTGCTCTAGGGGTGGCTTCCTTGCCTGTTGACCCCATGGTGACGCTTATGGGTCAGATGTCTACTTTAGTCGCGCAACAGGCTCGTATGATGGCAGAGATCACACAGTTACGTGCTGCTTCGAAGCATTAGTCTGCTGAGTTTTCTTCATTTCGACGTGCTCTATCAGTGTGTCAGCGTCAGTTGCGTTGGATTCGTGATCGATTGGATGAGAGCTCGAGTGACGAGACTAGTGATGAGTCACCGAGTACGGGTGGTGCTGCTTCTTAGTTTTAGTTTTAGTTTTTGATCCTTTGTCATTTGTGACAAAAAGGGAGAGTAGATAGTTTAATCTCAATTTAACTGTGATATATTGGATTAACTGTGATATAACTGTGGTTTGATATCTATTTAATGACTAGATTAAGTTTTGATGTTTGAGCAATATTGATGTATGTTTTTGGTGTTTTTTGACTTACATTACTATTGCTTCTTAATCTGGTTAATTACATATGCACTATTTCTTGTTTTATCTACTATTTCCATTTCATATGCTTTTACACTTGGTATTGAGTATCTGTATTTCAGGAAACAGGTTCGACAGGAGATAGTTGCTTTGGTTGAATGAATAGGTCGTTAGGAGTTACATTTTTTTTGTGTCCTTGACTGTCTTGTATAATTTTGTCACAGAATGCCAAAGGGGGAGTTTGTTAGGAAAATGTTGTAATTGGCAATCTGTGACCAAAAGGAATAATTTGTCGAGTTTGTAAAGTCAAGGACCAATTTGTCATTGTCTAAAAGTTCAGGGACTTGTGTTGCAATTTCGCAATAATTAATGTATATGTCTAGGGTAAAGTTGGATGCTTTGAAGATGAAAACGGCGCAAGATTAGTGCTAGAGTTTCGTCCTGACCTCGCTCGAGCCTAAATAACAGAACCTGCGTCGTTGGAGTTTCGCCACCACTTTGCTCGAGCGAGAGTGCGTCGCTAGAGTTTTGCCGGCACTTCGCTCGAGCGATAGTGTGTTCTGGTGTTTGATAATTTTCCTTCCTTGCGAATTTTAAACGCTCCATACTACCAAAAACGACCTACTATATAAACAAAAATTTCGCTTTTCATTAACAACCTTTAGCAAAACACATAGCACAATATTTTCCTCTCTACCAAAGGATAAATTGCAAAAGTCTTCACCATATGATTCATTGAAAAAAAAAACATCAAACTCCTTTTCAAACAAAACACCTATCAAAAATTCTCACTACTTCCAGAAGATCAGTTGATTGAAGATCCGGAAAGGAGGTTGATTGAAGAACTGGAGTTCTTGTTGATTCACGGGAAATAGAAGAAATACAAGGCTGGGATTTTGGCGCAAATCGGCAGAATCTAGGAGAGATTTGGTTGATACAGTATCCTGTCAGAGTGTTGTTAGATACAATTATGTCTGGCGTACTGTAAGTTGGAGTCTTCTATAGTGAATCCCTATTGGCTTGTGCCCGGAGTTTTTATCCAGTTGGGTTTTCTCTGTCAACAATTTTTTTGTTATCTATTGCTTTCTGTCAATTTCAATTCAACCGGCAATTCAACATAGGTAGTTAAATCATGTGAATGAATCTGGACAACGTTTAATTTATGTGACTTGTTGCATAACTTAATTAAATTGTTAAATTCCGCAAAGACACCTATTCACCCACCCTCTAGGTGTTGGTTGGGTCGAACTATAGCCTTTTCAATGACCAGCAGATGGAGTATGAAATTTTTGTTTAGCGAGTTGACAAATTGGAAAAGAAAGTTGATTCTTTGGTAAAGATGTGTGAAACTCTTCAGAAGAGATTGGAGGAGGTTGAAAGTGAGAAAAAATTACAAGGAGATGAGCAAATGTACTGAGGCGTTTATTATGAGAGAAGTTTCCTAGATGGCCAATGTTAAGAGGGTTTTAAAAAGGATTTGGAATTGGCCATGAAAAGTCATGCTGTTTATGTTTCCATGACTAATCGTGAGTGGTGCCTCAGAGAGGAGCTTCAATTAGAGTGAGTTGATCAATATTCCATTTCTTAAGACCTTGATAACAAAAGAAATAAGTTAGCCTTGCTTCACAACCAACTGGAAAATATTGAGATAAAACTGGCTATTGTAGAGTTTAGCCTTTCCGAAGTAGAGGATAATGGTAAAAAGCTTGTTGTGGAAGCTATAGAATAAGGGGGCAATGAGGTTCTTGATATTATTATGAGTTTTAACCCCGAGTGGAACATCGATTCTTCGGAGGCTTGTGAAAGAGATGTAGAAGACACTCTATCTCTAGAGGACACTGCAGTAACCTTAGGGCTTCAGATAATCTATCCACTTTCGTCAAACCTAACCAACTTGCGGACCCTTCTATTATTCCTCCCAGCGAGGTTGTTGCTACTACTAAGCTAGCTGATGCTCCTGTTGATACTCGTCGTCTCTCTGGAGCAAGTGTACACTTTGAGGGCAATGCCTCAGTTACCAAGATAACCCTCTTTTGTAAATCTTTAACCATTGGTTAACTTCGAGAGAGAACTCATTTTTTCCTCATCTTTTAATGATAATAAAATCTCATTTATCTTTTGCATAAGATTGCTCATTTAGCAATTTATTAATGAAATTTCATTATTTATTTTGTATGAATTTGTTCATTTGGCCATCTACTTGGGCTGGCCCTACTTTACTCATTTGAAATTTAATCGTGCTTCGCGTAGATGTATTTAGAACAACATGTATTAATAACATAATTCATCGCATTTATGATGATTTTGCACGCAGCTAACCAAATGAAATTTTATTAATTTATCATAAGAAAATTAGAGGCTACGGGTCACAATTCAGTTCCTTGCCATAGGTTTTCTAATACATCAGTATCTCACGCATTTTTATAATATGTCATGACATTTAATGTAGATAGACGTAGTCTCACCTTTTGATATCAATTTCCTTTGGGGTGAAAATTAATCCCTGTGTATCTTTTGGCAGAAGAATCTTGTCTTCATTCAAAATTTCTTTTTCGCAAAATTAAACTAGCCTTCATTTGAACTTTCATTTGGCGAAATTGAACTTGTCTTTTGTGTTTTCGATAACCTGCAATATTTTTCACTGTTGTGGCCTTGTTTCAAGTTCAATTTTTGTTTGTATTTCAAGACCTATGCTTTCTCTAGTACTTGCGAAGTTATCCTTACCAGTGGATGTGTCTTTTAACCTACTCTTCAAGGTATTGGATAATTGCTTTCCTAAAGCACTGAAATAATATTCTTGCACAACAGCTTGATTTCCATTGACATAGGATATCCTTTAAGGAGTTTCACTTTAATGTATAAGTGATGAATTGATTTTGCTGCTTGTGAGAAAGGAGGAGTAGAAGAGAGAAGGAGTTGAAGTGGAATGGCGCCTGGGCGCCCAGTTTCTGCCTAGGCGCCACTCATGGGCGCCTAGGCGTCCCGATACTGTAAAGAAGGTAGCAACATGGTGCCTAGGCGCCCCGATACAGCCTATAAATTGCTGTTTTTCCCCTTCATTATTGAGAACCCGATTTTGAGAGAGAAAAAAAATAGAGAGGGCTTGGATAGAATTTATCAAGAGTTTGTTCTTCTTCGGTATAAATTCAAAGCCATTTTTTCTTTCTTGGAAATTAACTTGAGGCTTGTTCAAGTAATTCAAATCCATTGTTCATCATTTATATATTGAAAATCATTTCTTCCCCAATTTCTTATTTTTCAAGTGGTTTGAGATTTTTCACATTTCAAGTTTGTTTGATCTTGGGCATCTTTGGATGAGTGTCTCCCAACAATTTGGTATCAGAGCATCTTCTTAAATCAGGGTGGTTAAGCTCCGATTTTTGGTGGGTTGGCTTGAACTTTGTTGTGCACACAAGGAGTTTATGAAAATTCTCAAGTGAACTTTATTGATTTATTTCCAGTAAACAAGTAGATAAATCATGTCTACTAGAGGAATGGTGAAGATTGGGAAGTATGAGGTAGAGAAATTCAATGGGAAGAATGATTTCTCATATTGGAGAATGCAAATGAAAAATTTATTAATTTCTCAAAAGTTGCACAAGGCATTGGCGGGAAAGGAGAAGAAGCATATAGATATGTCTGACGAGGATTGGGAAGAGCTAGATCTTGAGGCACGAGCGTCTATCATTCTATGCCTTAAAGAGATGTTGCTTTCTTGGTTGATGGTAAGGAAACGGTGGCAGAGGTGTGGACAAAGTTGGAGACGAACTTCATGACGAAGACTCTAACTAATTGGATCTATTTGAAGTCCAAATTGTATACTTGCAAGATGGATGAAGGTACACTAATCCGGGAGTACGTCAACAAGTTTGATAGGTGCATATCGGACTTGAAGGACATTGATGTGAAAGTAGATGATGAGGATCAAGCACTTCTACTACTTCTTTCATTGTCAAAGTCTTACGAGAACCTAGTACAAACATTGATGCTTGTGGGTGATAAACTTGTGATGGAGGACACTAGAACGTCACTTCTAGAGAATGATCTTCGAAAGATTGCAACTAGTGGCATGTCTACCATTGGTAACAAGGAGCAAGCTCAAGGATTGTTTGTAAGAGGTAGAAGCAATGTGCGACCAAAGGGCAAGGGAGAAAAATCTAGATCGAGTTCTAGACCTCTTGCAGAAAGGCCTTGTTTCAAATGCGGCGAGCTTGGGCATTTCAAGGCGAATTGTACTAACAAAAGAGGTTCGAAGAAGAACAATAAGAACAACAACAACGGGAAGGTGCAAGTCAAGCAATAGGTTAGCTATACCTCGGAAGGAGGGGAAAGCGATGAGTGCTACACCATCTCTTGTGATGAAGAAATTTCCGGTAAGTGGATTCTTGACTCTAGGCTCTTACCATATGGGTCCAAATAGGAACTGGATTACTACCTATAAAAACACTGATGGTGGAACCGTGTTGATGGGTAATAACCATTCCTGTAAAACGGTGGGGCTCGGTTCAATTAGAATTAAGATGTTTGATGGAGTGGTTAGAACATTGATAGATGTTAGACATGTTCCTGATTTACGAAAGAACTTTATCTCTGTTGGTGCCTTAGACTCCGGTGGTTGCAACATTGTAACATGGAATGGAGTAAAGAAGGTTGTTCGTGGTTCTTTGATTGTGATGAAGGGTATTCGTGAAGGCAATCTCTATGCTCTTCAGGGTACTACAGTTACAGAAGATGTAGCGGTTGGAACAAGTGGAAGTGGTGGAGACCCATGTGAGTGCACTCAGCTATGGCATAGGAGGCTTGGGCATATGTCTGAAGAGGGGCTAGATCTGCTAGTCAATAAAGGTTTACTAAAGAACTTGAAGAAGCCTTGCATGGATTTTTGCGAGCATTGCGTGTACGATAAAGCACACCGAGTGATGATGAGTTTGAACAAAAGGCGGTTCAGCAAAAGAATGTACAGGCACAGCAACAACAGCAGCATGCAGATAACTTGGCTTCCTCTAGGCCACGCCATACTTACAAGCAAGTTCTAAAGTTGGGGTCAGATGAGCCTTTGAGGCACTATGGGCAGACAAATTTGGTTAAGTATGTACTCTCGGTGGAGGATGATGAGCCTACCACTTAAGCTATTTTAAACAACAATAGTGAGAGTTGGTTGGCAGCGATGGAAGAAGAGATGGAATCACTTCACAAGAACCAAACATGGGAGGTTGTCCTATTGCCCATAGGTAAGAAAGCTATTGGTTGCAAGTGGTTGTACAAAAAGAAAGAGGATCCTACCACGCTCGGTGGTACAAGATTCAAAGCAAGGTTAGTGGCTAAGGGGTTTGCAGAAAGAGAGGAAGTTGACTACAATGAGATCTTTTCTCCGGTAGTCAAGCATACTTCCATTCGGGTGCTATTGAGTATTGTTGCTCATCATGATCTTGAGCTAGAACAACTCGATGTCAAAACCACCTTCTTGCACGGGGACTTGGATGAGGAAATCTATATGCATCAACCTGAGGGCTACAAGGTTGAGGATAAGAAACGTCAGGTATGTCGCTTGAAAAAATCACTATATGGATTGAAGCAATCTCCTCGGTAGTGGTACAAGCGATTTGACTCCTTCATGCTAAAGCACGATTTCTCCAGAAGTGAGTATGACTGTTGTGTTTATATTCGAAAACTTCGGGGAGGTAACTATATCTATCTTCTTTTGTATGTGGATGACATACTTATCGCTTCGAAAAGCAAGGTGGAGATAGATAGGTTAAAATCTCAACTTGGTAAAGAGTTTGAGATGAAGGATATGGGGGCTGCTAGGAAAATACTGGGTATGGAGATTAGAAGAGAGAGGACGAATCGGCGAATGTTCTTAAGTCAGAAAGGCTACATTGAGCGGGTTATTGCTAGGTTCGGGTTGCAAGGTGCAAAGTCGGTGGTGACTCCATTGGCTCCACATTTCAGGCTCTCTGGTAAACAATCTCCTACTACAGCGGAAGAAAAGGTACGCATGGATCGTTTACCTTATGCTAGTGCAGTTGGCAGTTTGATGTATGCCATGGTGTGTACAAGCCCAGATATTTCACAGGCGGTTAGTGTGGTAAGTAGATTCATGGTAAATCCGGGAAAGGCACACTGGGAAGCTGTGAAGTGGATCCTGAGGTACTTAAAAGGTACCGCGGATACGGATTTATGTTTTGGTGGAGATGTATGTCATATAAGTGAGTTTGTGGACTCGGATTATGCAGGTGATCTAGATAGACGACGATCTACTACTGGATATGTGTTTTGCATACATGGTGCCCCAATTAGTTGGCGATCGATGTTACAGGCTACAGTTGCTCTTTCTACTACAGAGGCCGAGTATATGGCCATGGCAGAGGGAGTGAAGGAAGCATTGTGGTTATGGGGTCTTCTAGATGATTTGGGGATTGAGCAGGATTGTGTGGACTTGTGGTGTGATAGCCAGAGTGCGATTCACTTGGCTAAGAATCAGGTTCATCATGCTCGAACCAAGCATATCGACGTTAGGTATCATTTTGTGCGTGGTGTCATAGAGGAAGGTGATATTTCACTCTCGAAGGTACACACAAATGAGAACCCAGCAGACATATTAACCAAAGTGGTAACGGGTAGCAAGTTTCAGTATTGCTTGGACTTGCTTCACATTAGTCCGTGTTGATATGCCCAAGTGGGCATAGATCTTTGGGGCGGGGTTGAAATGAGGAGAAGAGTATATGAAGGTGGAGGTGAACTACGGAGGCTTGATTCCGAGTTTTGGGTACGTAGGCAACCATGGTTTGAATGGTGCAGCCAAGTTTGGCGCTTGCTGCTTCTTCTTGTGTTCGTCCAAAATTTGAGGTCTATCAAATGATGTACGAGGTGGAGAATTGTGAGAAAGGAGGAGTAGAAAAGAGAAGGAGTTGAAGTGGAATGGCGCCTAGGCGCCCCGATACAGCCTATAAATTGCTGCTTTTCCCCTTCATTATTGAGAACCCGATTTTGAGAGAGAAAAAAAAATAGAGAGGGCTTGGATAGAATTTATCAAGTAAGAGTTTGTTCTTCTTCGGTATAAATTCAAAGCCATTTTTTCTTTCTTGGAGATTAACTTGAGGCTTGTTCAAATAATTCAAATCCATTGTTCATCATTTATATATTGAAAATCATTTCTTCCCCAATTTCTTAATTTTCAAGTGGTTTGAGATTTTTCACATTTCAAGTTTGTTTGATCTTGGGCATCTTTGGATGAGTGTTTCCCAGCATTGCTTTTATTTGCTTTAGAGAGGATCTTTCCAAGATTCTATTTTATGTAGCTTTGCTATCCATAATTAGAAAATTTATCTATCCTTGAAACGTTGTTAATTATTCAGCTAGCTCGACTGTCAACGTAATTTGTCCTCTTAGGATCAAACTATCTCCAATAAAACCATAAAAGAGTTCAGCCATGTGTATTCATGGGTAATCAACCTACATTTGATCAAGTGCACTTCCAAATAAAATAATTACCTTGCTACCATTATCCATCAACATGTGGATAAGGTTGTTATAAGCTCTAATATGTTACACTACCAGTTTATTGCAGTGGAAATATATGATTCCCTGTTCATCACCATTATTAAATGTAATTGGAAGAGATAAAGTTTATGATTACCTCAAATTCAAAATATGTCCAGCGAGGGCTTTTTGGCGGCGCGAGCATAGTTCTTTTGTGCATTCATTAATTCCTTGCCTATATATGGGCCCTCAATTATGGTGTTGATTTCCCTTATTGGCGGTTGATAGTTGAAAATGTTTCAATTACTCCATGTTAACCTTCATGTTGGCTTTTCAATTTGGCCATCTTAAGTGCCTCATAGCATTCTTCCATATTGTGATCACTAGAGCAATAATTTTGTAGAATTTCGCCTTTTTAGCTTTCGAGAAAGGGAAGTTCTTCGTATATAACTGCAAAGGAGCTGGAGATATTGCATGCACTCTGTAGGCTCGTCAAAATGCAAGTACTACTGTTTTGACAACTTGGAAGAATATGCCGAGGTTTTACCTTTAAACTTTTCGATATGATCCTATTCTATCTTTTTTCGGTTGTGGATGTTATCTTTTGTCTGGATCTTGCTTTGGATCAGACCTACCAACTGATGATAAGAGATTAGGTTTCAACTATATGCAACTTGCCAGAAAAGGATTCTCCCTTAGTCGTTCATCCCATAATGCATCTCTAGTCTTTTTATACAATAGAGTCTCTCTCAGTCAATTAATTTAACACGAAATTGTACGAAAAGTATGTTTGAGTGATTTATCTTTTTCCTGTCTCATGTCATTTAGTTGTGCGGCTGGTGTTTGCCCCATTCTTCTCCCTAAGAATGCCCTTACGAAGTGTACTTCAGCTACGGCCAATTTCTAATGAATCCTAGATGCAACCTGATATACAACCATTAGTAGGTCCACATAGTATTAGGTGGAAACCTTGGCACTTGAGTGCAGGACTTGTCATTTTAGCCTCACATGCATCATTTACTTGAACGGGTGATACATAGGATCTCCATTCCCGTTATACTTTTCCATTACAAGGCAAACAACTAATCTAAAATTGGCATTTCTTTGATCTCTTTTGTGAATGGCAAGCATTCATCTTCGTCATAATTCTCGAACAATGTAATAGATTGACCTTAACACTCTTCAAATGGAAGAATGCTGTACAAAGTGTTGACAATGATTTTTGCTATTCCGGCATTCTTGGCGACAATACTAGTTAAAACTCCGGTCGTGTAAACTTGATTCATTTGTAGGCTTCTCCAAAGTGGATTTACCTTCACATAGTCCTTCTCTTCTTTCTCTAGTACATTATCACCAATTTTAGACATCTACAGATTGCTACTCTTTTCGCGAAAGAGCTAGTGACATACTTTTCCTATTTCCACCGAATTTATCTAGCCCGTTTCCCTTTGGATTCTCAACTTTTGCTCCCAATGTTGCATTTTTCGCCGTTAACGCCTTTAGACTCTCGGTCATCTCCTAGATCATTTTTGTGATGGACATCTTTTTTCTTAATTAGAATGCTGAGTGGGAGAAATGTCGGCCTGTGACTTTTCCAATATTTCATCCGTCGTCGCTTTGGATTAACATTGCTATCCACTGGATCATTACCATTATCTCCTCCGATTTTGACTTCTATCATTATTTTTTCTTTCGGATTTACTTTCATTATCTCATCCTTTCTACTCAATCATTTCACAGTTTCAACAATGAATTTTGTGATTTAATTTGATGTAGTTCCTACAGACGGCACCAATTTGTTGACGATAGAAATCGAACCAACAAGTTCCTCTGAAATAGAGAAATGACTATTTAGAAGGGAGATATTTGAAATTGCATACATTACTGGGGACAAATCTTTCACTCACTGAGAAGTGAAAACCTGTGACTAGATCGTCCTGAAGACGGATGCGACGGGAAGAAGTGGCATTTGGAAGTGTTGCTGACTTAACATTTAGGTTTCGGCATAACAAAGCTTGCACTGTCTTTTCGCACTTAGGCGCACAGCGTGCCATTGGTAATGATTCTACTACGGTGCCACAAATTTGCAAGCTGATCCTAAGTAATCGTTGTTGTTCATTGGATTCCGGAGGAACTACTTCGTTAGGATTGGGGAATTGCTGCGATTCTTCCTGAATAGCCTGGATTCTCCCGTCGAGAGTCACTTTGAAAGTATTACCTAAACTCTTCCGACTGAATATGATAAAGCCTATAAAACAACGAGCTACTATCATTTCTTCATTATAGATTGAGATCTTCTTCGAACTTGATGTAAGCATTTTTAGATTTCTCTCTAGGTTTTAGAATAATATAGTTATTTTGAATAAATGATAGATGGCGGTCTCTTATGAGCTAAATTGTAACTGATTCTGGTAGAGTATCATGTTTTATTTATTGGCTTACGTGTTTTTAAAACGGCTCTCTACTAGTCTGGATGGGAGAAAGGTTTACCTACCTTGAGTGAGAACTTTTCGTTATTGTTCCCCCTTGCAAATCTCATAAGCTTCGCAGAAGGAGGAAAATGCTCACAAAACATATTTCCTGATTTTTTAAAAACATCTACAATGCAAGCTGACAAGGACCGCTAATCTAACTTGACAAAAAAGATAAGCAATATCTAGACAAACGTCGATGAGGTTCTGTTGGACATGCTAACTCAACAATTTAGTTGATTATGTTTCTATTTTTATATATTAATTTTTCCCTCTCTTTCGTTCTATTTTATTATATTTATTATTAATGTTAATAAAAGACATGTAGGCTAAAATATTGAAAATAGATGGAACGTGTTGGAGAATTTTTTAGATTTAAACATCTATTCATTAGACATCATTGACACATCTTCTAAAAATTCATTTATTTGAACTCCATTGATTGCAATTCCTTTGAGTACATAGAAGACACTCTTACTGAGTCCATTTTATGGATTTTTACACACTTGTTAATATTCCTTGACAACTTACGCATGCCATGAGGGTGCAACTATGTTACTCAAGAGAAGTACCGTCTCCCACAAAAAGAGACATATACATGATTTGGTTATTCAAACTTGATGGAGTTGGTCTTCTTTTCAATCTTTGTGCAATACAAACTCAATTAACCATTGACGAACCTATTCATGTTCCTGGTGAGTCAAGTGACCTACCAACCTCAAGAATTTATTTATTTTATTTTTTGGGTGGGGGTTTAGAGCAAAAAATCAGAATTGGGCAACAATGGTAGTTGTGGTTTGTTTTATTAGAATAGATTTACAGCGATGATCGAACAATTTAGAGAGTAAGAGTTGATATTATGTGGTCATTTGTACTATCTAATTTGAGAATTCTTCGGAAATTGTTATTTATCATATATGTGAGATTATTTGGAATTTGTTAAGAATTGTCATTTGTCATATATATGAGATTTGTGAATTTGTGATAGAATCACATGTATGTGTTCTTGAAGAATACATAATTTTTTACTAACTCTTTAATAAATTTAATAATTTTTTTACAAAATTAAGAAATAATTAGACCAATATTAAAGAAAATAGTACTCGAAAACGGTGTCAAAAACTTCTTGTTGATCATCTCGCAAGTGTACGGATCGTAACAAGTAGTAAAGTGGATTTAAGGGTCCGGATTTTCGATCTCACGAGGACTACTATTTAATAATTGGTTCAATTATTCCTAACTTTAATTTTATCGAAAATAAACAAAGGATTAGATGTTGTGATTTTTGATAAAACTATTTGAAAATATGTGTGGATGCACACAAAGAGTGATTTAGAGACTAACTAATGAACATACGTTAGGACAAAATAATTTTCCCTATTGATCACCTTTACATCTTAAATTAAGATTCACATTTCATGTAGTGTTTGATCGAATTTTCCTATTGTATTCAACTTGCCCTTCTCGAGTTCTCATTTAGCGTATTTAACTAATTAAACTTCATATCTCTATGCAAATCTAACTTAGTTAAATGAGTTCTTTATTCTAGGAGTTCAATTATGACTGCAATAGTTGGTATATGTATCTCTACTCGTTTACCAATTTATCGAATTTTACTATATGGTCTAAATCCTAAACTCATATCTCTATTCTTAAAGGATTCACGAAATCATCAAATTAGTGATCAAGTAATTTAATGCATTCAATCCATAGTAAAATCAGCACATGGAACAATAAAGATCAAGAATCTTAAATAAAACATGTAAAGGGTCCCAAATATGTTACAAGATTTAGCTATTCATAATAGATGAAGAAAAAAATAAAAAATGTAGAGTCCATCACTGGGTTTTCAATTTAGATGTGGGAGAGTGGATGAATCTTGCACCAAGTTCTTCTTCTCGTTCCAAATCTTGATTTCCAACCCTTGAATTGTTGTTTTTCTCCCGTTGAATATTTTCTTTGATTCTGCAATTGTGTTCTCTTGCTTCTCAATGTGTGAATCCCTATTTTCAAAGTGTGAAAAATTGTATTTATAAGTGCCTCCTCGTGTGTATAGAAAGTAGGATTTTTATGAACTTCAAAACGGGCCAAAAACGCGCCCTAGACGCACCTAGGAGACGCTACAGCGCCCTAAAGCGGCTCTGTAGGACGCTTCTTTCAGTATTTCTATTATAACTTTTTCTCTCGTTATCTGATTGAGGCAATTCGATATGAATTGGAAAGTTAACTCAAAGGACTACAACTTTGATTCAGATGTCATTTTCAAATTCGATAATTTACTATGTCAAAATGGGTCTCAATATGAGGCTGAAACAGATGCATAACTTTTTTTAGTTGGAACTTGATGTGTGATCAGACTTTGATTATATTTCATCCCTTTGACATCTTTCTTTATCCAATTGACTCCAAACACTCTTGAATCTTCATCATGAGGTTTAACACAACTTTTGAGTATTTGCATTTTAATCCTTAAACTTTGGATCTCTTACAACTTAGCCATTTTCTCCAATTTTGTCAACTTTTACTTATTTCCTTCAATTTCTTGTACCATCATTGAAATTTAAATATTCAACACCAAATGCAACAATTTAGATCATAATTCATCTGAGAAACAACTAAATATCACATTTTATAGTCTTGAATAAATTTATAAAATACACTTATCACTGATTCATTTAGACCCCTGTTTGGTAGCCTTTAATTTGAAAAAAAAAAGTAAAAAAAAAATATATATTTTGAATAGTATTTTTGGAGAATGTGTGATTAAAACGTAGAGAAAAGTGTTGGGTTTACGTGTAAAGTATTTTATTTTGTAAAAACGATTGAAAATGAGTATGAAAAGTAAATTAAATTAAAGCCACCAAATTGGGTTTACGTGTAAAGTATTTTATTTTGTAAAAATGATTGAAAATGAGTATGAAAAGTAAATTAAATTAAAGCTACCAAATTGGGACTAATTTTTTATCCTTGTTTAGCGACAAAAAAAAAAAAAGGAAAATCTTAAAATATGAAAAGATTTACTACCCATCAAAACTTTCCTCTATAATATAAAATTATTACAACTATATAAAATTTTCTACTTTACCAAAATTTCGAATATCATAAAAAAAAAATTCCTAAAATTTATCTCACCTAATAATTACTACTTTATGATGAACCCACAAAGAGAATAAAAAAAAACCATGACACTAAACTTCTTGAAGAATAGAGAATTAAAAAATAAAAATAAAATAAAATAAAATAACCATGACACTAAACTTCTCTCACAATCTTCAAGTGTGTACTCAAAGAAGAAGAACAACATTAATTTAAGAAAACATTGTTACAAATTAGACCCCAAATTTGCTCCAAACCCTCAAAAAACGTGCAAACCAATTGAAAACTTTGTCAATTTCCTTACCAAATTATTAAAAATATCTTTCGGCATATTTTTCTTCAATCATTTCAATTGGGAAGCTTCAGGCTTCTACCTTATTTTCTTTCCGTACTTAAATTAAATCCATTATTTCGTTTTGGCATGTTTTGAGGAAACTTTTCCAACAGAGTAAGATCACTTCAAGTTATTCATTTCTTACATTTAGAGTTTAGTATTGCTTGTAATGCCAGTGTTTAATCAAAAAATAAGGTTATATGATCAAATTGGTTGTGGTTCTTGCATATTTATTCTTCGAAAGAGAATGATATCTTTCTCATATAAGAATATTGATCCAATCAGGTGGATAGATTGTATTTTAAGCTTTGTTTCACCTCAAATTTTAGGTCACTTTCCTCGTTAATTAAATAATTGATTTTTTGATACTCTAATATGCCATTTTCTAATGTTCTACTGTCTTCTAAATATATTAACTAGTCCTATTTAAATCATTATTCAATATAGGCGTGTGTTAGAATTTTGATATGACCCGAATTCTGTTTTGGAGATATATTTGGAATTGATTGTTTGTATTGGAGAAGTCTTGAAAAAGTAAAAGATGACAAGGAGAATATTTCTCGATTTTGACAGTTTTTCTCTCATATTTCAATTCAAATACCCTGTTATTGATTTTACCTATTGTAATAGCACCTGTCAACTTCCTTGTCTATGAATCCTGTTCAACAGCATTACACATAGGTGAAAAGTAATAGGTACCTACCTGAAAAGGCACAAAATTCTAGGCTTTTAGTCCATGAACTAAGAAGAGTTAGAAAAAATCGTGGTGTGAGTCGGATGGCATTTTTCTAGTTGCGTCTCAATTCATGAGGCATCCCCACCTATTCCTGCCTTTCACCCATTCACCAACTATATGTACTATGCCATTTTTATAACACAATTTTATTAATGTTGTGTTTGAGCCCTATTTGTTGGAAAAAATGTATTTTATGATAGTGATTTTTTTAAGAATGTATAGTTAAAAAAATAAGAAAATTTCCTATGTTTA
>NW_019258828.1:77513-78747 GCF_002742605.1 Olea europaea var. sylvestris
TATTTGTTGGAAAAAATGTATTTTATGATAGTGATTTTTTTAAGAATGTATAGTTAAAAAAATAAGAAAATTTCCTATGTTTACATATAAATTATTTTATTAAAGGAATATGTGATTAAACATGAGTTTAGAGAAATGAGTTCGGAGATAATGGGACTCAAACATTAACTAAGAACGATCGCCCTTAACCATGGGAGAAATGAAAAGTGTCCAATCGATTCAATTATTTGAAGATGGGAAAGTAATAGGCTAAAAGGTAAAGATGGAAAACTTTAATTTAATTTTTTATTAAAGTAAGTTCGTCCAATTTTGTATAGTAATAGTTAGTTGTTGACTTGGAATAAGTACAATTTTTGTGATATAAATAACAATCATCATTTATTGACAGTCATACCATCGATTTCCATGATGAAATTAAATGGAGTTACCCTATTAAATCAAAGTGTAGTTTAGCAAATTGAACAAAAGTGAAGAACGATTACCGCGATTGAAATATTCCCGTATTATAAAGATAAAGATGATTCTTGACACACAATTCTCGATTAGGATTCCAAGTGACGCCCTTATGTTAATCGTAAATATGCATATCAATGGAGAATATCCAACTTTAAATGCAGAAAATACCACTTTAAATTGGATTAATTGGGAGCATCTCATTTCAATGCCCAATTCCTGAGGGTTGATGATTCAGTTGGGGCATATACTTCTTCAAGTTCTTGTACGACTATAAATAAGGCCTCCATGGATTATTTACCTAGCATATGCCTTATCTTAATGCTTTTCTGAGTATTCCAGCAAATGAATAAAGGACCACAATGCATTGAAAAATAGCATCCAGAATAATGGAATAAGTTTGTTTGAAGAGGTCGAATGAATTATACCATTTGTCTTCAGATAAATAGAACTTAGGTAATTAATAGGAGTGTAGTGCCGTATCAAAATGGGACGCTCGGGATGACCTATTCTCGGAAAAAATAAAAAATAAAAAAAATAAAATAATAAAAAAATAATAATAATACGAATCGAAGCAATCTTTTCTTTACGAATTTTAATCTAATTTTTGTTTTTTATCAAATATTTTTTGAGCATAAATACTTGTTTCTCTTCCATATTTGTCATATAATTTATAATCTTCCATCTAACACAATATTTATAATATTTTTCAATTATAAGTTCATTTAAATGCATTAAATTTTTCCAAAATTAATTCAAAACACGAGTTAGATCTGCCCGT
>NW_019258828.1:79805-98637 GCF_002742605.1 Olea europaea var. sylvestris
TATAATATTTTTCAATTATAAGTTCATTTAAATGCATTAAATTTTTCCAAAATTAATTCAAAACACGAGTTAGATCTGCCCGTTCTATAATAATGGTGGGATAATTCTAAATGTATATTATGGTATCCATAAGAGTGTCCATAATGTATATGTAAAATTCCATGATTTGAGGGTTGAAAAAACTGTTTTTCAACTCTCCAATACTGTTATGTCACTTGTACATTATGGATACCTTATAGACACAACCCATATTGGTGAGTCTATGCACCGTGCTGATCTTCAGATTTGGAATTCCGAAACTGATCCGCTCAATTTAATATTCTCAAATTTCTTTTAAGGAGGTGGTGGTGGTGGTGGTGGTGGTTATTTGGGGTTGGAGGTGGGGGTGGGGTGAAGAGGAAGGGCTTTCTTTTCTTTTCTTTTTTTTAATTCCTTATTTCTTTTTTTTTCTAATTTAATTTCTAACTTATTTTATTGTACTAAATGGAAAGTTACTATTTTACCCTTTTAAAATATTAAAAATGTGGTCAAAGTTAAGTTTTTGATTAACTAACGGAATTTTGGATGGAAACCATCCAAAAGGACTCCACCTGCAATGTTTGGAAATGTTAGGGGTGACGGCTGTAATAAATCAAAGATTTGGGAAAAAGTCTACTAATGTTACAAAAGTTTGGGACCTCTGCTGCAATTTTCCCTTTTTAACATTTTCATTAACACCGTCTACTGCACTAGAGTCCAACTTAGAAACTAAATTGCCATTGTTGTACTGTGTCATCTCTGGATCATTCTAGAAAAATTATGTATCATTTCATAACTAGATTACTCAAGTTGCATTTCAAAGTGGAATAGAATTTCAACTTAATAGTGTTTCAATGAATAAATACCATTTGTCTTGGCGCATTTTGAATTTATCCTTCCACATGTAACCTGTATAGGTCATTTCAAGAATAGTCTTATTTATTTTTAGAAGTAGATTTTCCTTTGCCAACTTTAATTCTTCAATGTAGTCTATAGGAGATTTAGGATCAAGGAAATATGTCCACATTATTCTGTACATTTTCATCTCTAGGAACATTGTAAACAAGTCAAATATCAGGAAAAATAAAAAAGGACACTTTGTCGGCCTATAATAGTTGGTGAATGCGTAAGCGCTTGACTAATAAGATAGAAAGGACTAATTTCTTTGCTACTCCCCAGCTAAGTGCAAAGTTACAGGCTTTCCCTCAACCCTTATAATGAGCATATTATTCCTCAATCTTTTATTATTATTGCATCATTTCTTCCAATTCAGCGCACTCCACTCGAATTTCCTTCAAAAGTTTATGGTTTACTAAAATGTGGTTCTATCGTTACACCCTCATTTTAATGAAAATAAAAATAAAAAGAAAAGTGAAGTAAAGTAAAGTAAAGTAAAAAGGAAAAATAAAAGAAAAAGAAAGTAAAACGTAAATATCATTCTTGGTTGGCAAGAAAAATGAAAGTGATCATATTGTGTATTAGAAGTCTTTTTCCATATATGTGTTGGGTCTTTTCCTTTTATGGGGGAGGAAAGCCCATGTTTGAGTCTTTTATTTGAGCTCAAAGCCCATTAGAATATTAATCCCAAGGATGAGTTTAAATGCAAGAAAATAGGAGAAAAAAGAATGCTAGCCATTTCTCTGAAAAGAGGGAAAAAAGAATGTCGTTGTTTACCACTAGAGATTGACAAATGGACGATAAACGATTGATAAGAAAAAACTAAGAGCAGCTTTACCCTTATAACTAAATTTTGAAGTAGGCATGACAACAAAACGTCAAACCCGATATCCTTGAATCCCACCCTGAACAGGACATGGCGGGGTGGGAGATTTTGCCCCGGGATGAGTACGGGGTAACAAAAGCACCGCCCTATTTAACCTTTTTTCCTCTCTCCCCTTTTTTTTTTTTTTTTTGTAAAAATTCTATACTTTAAATGGAAAATTTTATGAAATTTCATTAATTTTACTAGAAGATGGTAATTTAGATTATCTAAGGAATATGATAAACAATAAAAATCTTAGTTTACTAAATATATTTCAATAATTTGATTTAAAAAATAAATAAATTAATTAAAAATTTTAATAATTATATTATTTTCTCACTTTAATGAATGTGGGCAATAAAATGAAATGTTAAAATAGAAAAAAAAATAAAAAATATAAATAATTAAAGAAGTATTAAACGGGGCAGGGGCCTCGCTCTGTCTTGTCTTAAAGGGGTAACGCGGCAGATACGATGTGGGAAAGTAAAAGAGATAGGGGGCAAGGAAGGTTGCTTCACTCTGAACTCGCTCCATTGTCATCCCTACTTTGGATTTTGCCTAATGAACCATGAAATATGAAATGACACATTGCAAAATAGTTATTTTTGTGTGTTCAGATTTCATCAAAACTCCAATCTCGAGTTATCCGTGGTCCAATCTTGCTGATAATAGATTCACAAGACAAAGAGTAACAATCCAATTGATGGAGGTCAAATTTTGGGCTTGGGAACATTATTCCATATGCATGAATGGTGGTTGTGTGGGTATATTTTCTTTTTCAATTGTATATTGTATTACTGAGATTTTTGTTCTCTTGAAAAACTATACGTTATAAACTCTAGTTGTGACTAGAGAAAAATTTGTGTATCTATTATTTCGTCAATAGTGGAGGTTTTAGTTGAAGTAGGTCCCGTGATTTTTATTTCTCACACCAAGAAAGTTTTTCACGTAAAATAATTTATTGTGTTCTTGTGACTTAGTGTGAACATTGATCTTCTTTAGAATATTTTTAATAGATACAACTGCTAGAAAGTGCGCTTTACTTATTTGCTTCTAGGAAGAAAAATTATTCCTCTATGTTTTTAAAACTGATTAGATTGAATGATTATTACTTACCAATGTTTGCTTCTTGAGGATCTTTTTTATGTGAAAGATTATTACCAATCAGTATTTGCTGCTAAAAAACTCAAATAACAATACTTATGAAGAACATGCTTTTGTTGCATCGACAAGTCTGCAAGTATATCATGTAGTAAGTAAATGATAATATTTTAATCCTTGTTAATAGGGCGTCACATGCTTGCACTCTATGGTGTAAACTTTAACGATTGCATTCTAGAAAGACTAGAAATAATAAGATGTTTTTTATTAAGTAGATGATGATATTGAGATATCAGCATATGACTATTTTAACTAATCATCTGAATATATTCCAAGGAATTATTAATCAATTGGTTGGAATGGAAATTAAGTTCGATGATGAGATTTAGCGGTTGTAGTTGCTTGGTTCATTATCAGACTCATCAAAGATGATCGAACTTTATTGTCTAACTCTACTCCAGATGGTGTCATCACAATAATTCTGACCAAGAGTAGTTTGTTAAATGAAGAATGAGAAGAAAATCAAAAGGATTATTTTTCATAGTTAGAGGTCTTGGTTACAGATTAGAGGAAGAGAAGTAAGAGCAAAGGTCTGAAAAACAGAGACAAAATGAAAGGAAATGAAATCGAACAAATTTGCAAATGTTGAGTATTATCATTGTGGGAAAAAGGACCCATCAAGAAACATTGTAGGCAATGGAAGAAAGAAAACAAAAATGAGAAAGGAAATAAAATGAAGAACGAGAACGACAAAGATGATGATGATAGAATTAGTATAAGCACTCATGTAGACTTCCTCATTATTTATAATGATGAGATGATCAATTTTGCAAGTCCTCAGACCTGTTGGGTGGTCGAAAATGGTGCCTCCATTCATGCTATATCGCGAATGGATTTCTTTATATCCTGGTGATTTTGAAATTGTAAAGATGGATAATGGTGGCTTTAAAGTCATTGGTATTGTATTATTTATATTTGGAGGTGAGTGAAGGTTCAACGTTGATTCTTCAAAATGTAAAGCACAGTCCAAGCATTCATTTGAACTTGATTTCAAAAGGAAAACTTGATGATAATGGGTATGGAAGTACCTTTAGCAATGGCCAGTGAAAGCTCACTCGTAGTGCTATAGTTGTGGCTTGAGGTAAAAAGGTCTCTACGTTGTACATTTTGTATTCAAAGCTCTCCAATGACATTATTAACACAATAGAAGAGATAATACAGTAGGGTTGTAGCATAAGAGGGATGTTTATGTAAGTGTAAAGGAATTGGGCAGTAATAGGGAAGAAAAGTCTAGTAAGTGGACTGGAAGCATGTACTCATTTTTTTGTTTGGCAAGAAGAACACAGTCTCCTTCAAGAATTTCTCTCATTTGAGAAAGTTAGAGATACTAGATTTGATATATTTAGACTTGTGTGATCCTATGATGACGAGAATATTTAACGGCTCCAATTATTTTACAACCTTCATAGATGATCCTCCAAGGAAGTTATGGGTTTATACCTTGAAGATAAAAGATCAAGTGTTGATTCTGTTCAACAAATTTCAAATCCAAATGGAGAGAAATACTAGGAAAAAGCTGAGATGTACCGGGATAGATAATGAGAAGAGTATTTTGGTCCTTTTTATGAGTACAGCAAACTTCAGAGATTTCAACATCAAAAGATAACTCTGAAAACTCTTTAGTTGAATGTCATAGTTGAAAGGAAGAATAGAACATTGGTTCAGACCAAGAATCTTTTGGGATGATGCATTAAGTACGATTGTGCATGTGTTGTATATTTCCTTATAGTGAGTTTGGGCTGATAAGGATATTTTGTAGGATCACCTACGTGTGTTTCTAAAGTAATTGCACATGTTCCTAAAGATGAGAGGTCTAAGCTTGACATGAAAACACGACAACGTATATTCCTTGATTATGGCCAAGATGAGTTTGGATATCGGCTTTATGATCCAGTTGAGAAGAAAATTATGAAAAGTAGAGATTTTATGTTTGTTGAAGATCAGATGATTCAGGAATACCTTAGAAGTGTCATAGTTTGATTGATTTGTTTTGGTAAAGAATTTGCCAACTTAAGTTGAGGAACATATTTAGGAAGGCCATAGGGTACATGCGATGTTGATGGTCCCTTGAAGGCTGAGAACATGATGAGACTAATAAGTAGTGCCAGATGTTCTACTCATGAGATTAACCAGAGATCGATATCCTTCCACACGGTATTTAGAAGAGTACTATGTGTTATTGAATAAGAGAGAGAGCCTCGAGAATTATGTTAAAGTCACGGAAGATGAACATAATATATTTTGGGTTGAGGCCATGCAAGATTAAACGTAGTCTTTACACGAATTAACGAAGCTACCAGTGAATAAAAAAGCTTAGAAAAATATGTGAATCTATGGGGTGAAGCAAAATGAATTTACTCCACAACTATGGTATAAAGCTAGATTAGTTGTAAAAGGTTCAAAGAAAATATGTTAATTTTGATGAGATCTTTCCTCTACTTGTAAAGATGTGATCTATTCATAATGGTCTTGGCCTAGCAGCTAGTTTATATTTGAAGTTGAGCATATGGATACGAAGACTGTCTTTCTTTATGGTGATTTCAAGGAGGAGATTTAGATGGAGCAGCTAGAGGGTTTCGAAAAATAAGGGAAAGGGAATTATGTGTGCAAACTAAAGAAAAATCTTTTTGGTCTGAAGCAAGTATCAAGACAGCAGTACAAGAAGTTTGAGTTTGTCATGGAGGAGCAAGGCTGCAAGAAAATAACTCCTGAACACTATTTATCTGTTTGCAAATTTTTTGATGATAATTTATTATTTTATTGCTTTTCGTTGATGATATATTGATTGTTGGTAGAAATGCTTCAAGAATTGATTGGTTGAAAAGGCAATTTAGTAACTCTTCTACCATGAAGGATTTAGGACAAGTAAAGAAAATCGTTGGCATAAGAGTCAGTCGTGATAGAAGAGCCAAAAATGTTTATTTGTGATGAGAGAAATATATTAAGAAAGTTTTTGACAGATTCAATATGGACGAGGCTAAAGTGGTTAGCCCTCCTCTTTCTACCTACCTCAGAATGAGCATTGAGCAATATCTTTCTATTGAATTTACATTTAAGAGTTTTTTTTTCTTTTTCTTATTTAGTGATACTTTTGATATCCCATTTTTATTGTTTCTTTTGAAACTTTTTGAAGTAGGTTTTTTTTTCCTTTAAAAATTTTTAGAAGTAGAAAATATTTCTTTTGAAAGATTCCAATTTTTTTTCGAGTTCCTTAAAATGGGCTTAAAAAAGGAAGGTCATTTTGGGGGAGAACCAAAAGAAAGTTTGATTTCCATTTTCCACACCGTTAAAGAACAAAAATCATCCTTTTCTTTTTTCTTTTCATCATTAGATCTTTATGAGAGAATTTGAATTTAGATCTGTGCCAAGGTTTCAAATAGAAAATAATAATTTTTTTTTTATCTAAACGCCATATGTCAACCTACAAATAAGGGGAATGAAAATATGGAAAGAGTTCCTTACACCTCAGCAGCAGGAAGTTTAATGTATGCTATGGTCAAATGTATTCAAGCTTCAAACCTGCCATAAATATATCAAATATAATGTTAATGAATTGTACTTCTAGGATGTTAATTCAAGATAGAGCATTTAAAGCTTGTGTGCAAGATATTGTTGATCTCTTTGATCAATGATTGCATCTAAATGAATTGTCTTTTGAACTTTTGATTCGAATTATCTTTTATGAGGTTCTAGATAATATAAATGATGCATCATGTATACATTTTTTTAGCTTCTTAGTTCTTTCCATAATGCTAAAAAAATGTTCAATCAAATTGACAATTAATAAATCGCATTATAAAATATTACTCATTTGGAATTGAGATATTCTATAAGTGTTCAAACTATATATTTATTCTCAGCATTTTTTAATTGTTAACTCAATATACTGTGGTAGATAAAATGTACATTTATTGCATCATCAAAATAATTAGATAGAAAAATAGACCCTGACCAAATGTTAGATATAGTTGAAAAACTTTGATATTGGCAATATGCTAATAGCATTTCCTAGATGGAGCTGGGAAGCACTTTATTCTCAATAGTAATTATTTAAAAATTAATTGAAAACATTTAAAAAACAATAATGTCAAACCATTTATCAACATTCCTAATAATACTTATTAAAATGTTGAAATTTAGGCTTACTAGCATTACTAAGATACACCGTTTTTATTATATAATCTAAAAATTATATTCATAATTTTAAATTTGAGCAATCATTTAGAATAATTTAGGTTATGGACATCATGTAGTCAACATGGAGGGGGCGTGGTCCTATATATCATTCTAATTAATTTTCGAAAATATAGGAAATTCAATCACTATTGTCACACCCTCTTTATATAGATAACCATACATTAACCTGTATAGAAATGAAATTGATAACTTAACCTAGACATAGGATTTCATACTTTTTATCTGATAAAATGAAATAAGCATCTTCATAATAAGGTCCCTGTATATTCTCGCCTACTTACCTATGATGTACATGTCGTATATTATGACCAAATACTGTTTAACCAAATTCCTACATATTTATTTTGAGGATTTTAAAAGTATCTACCATGCCATTTCAAAATTCATATATGCAGTACTTGATTATCCAAATATAAAATAACAGATTATAAGACCAAAACAACAACCCACAAGACAAACCTACATGTCGTCATCTATATACATCAAATTTCAAAATCCTGTAAGAGCTTCACAGCTAGCTATGACTTCTATGAAGTTCCATGCTCACCTACAATGCAAAAACTACATAAGCCAATGTCCAATAAGTAAAAATCATTCATGCTATGAGTATGAGTATATGACGTCTTGTCATTTCTTTAAAACATCATGCTAAAATGCATCATATTCAAATATTCATCAAAGTTAACTCGAAATAATTTCATTCGAAATTTTTCATTTCAATGGGCCTTTAACCAACTTATTATGCACAGCATAGAGCTCTGCGCAATTTAAATTTCAATAATCCAATGATCAATATAATATCGACATAGTCGAGTAGACTCTTGTGATTACTAAAAGTACATCCCCTAACTGCCCCTATGATCACTCAAGAAGTGTCCCACTGTGGTATCAATAATCATAACATCACAAAGATACAATCAAGTGGTCTCCCTTTCCGCGATCACCAAAGGTACATCTTCTATCTACCATGCGATAACCCAATAAGTCTCACCTGAGATGCCAAAACATGTCATATAAGTATATCTCATATGCCTTGGTTTCCTAGTATTAATAAAACATTTTATAATGTAATTTCATTTTTCCAATCATGTCGTGCATGCTAACGTTCTAACGATAGACATATGTCATGCATGCACGTAAAAATGCTCATGAATGACATAATCAATGTATTTTCGGAGCCACGTGCTCAATCATCATAACCATCGCATGGTATGCCATGATCTCCCTATCAAGGTCATATAAGTGTTAAAAGAATACTCTATAGATAATATGTCATGAATACTATGTTCTTGCATCGTAATTGTAAATGAATTTGTACTTACCTCTTTGCCTTTTTGTGTTATCTTTCCACAAAATGTATTTTAAGTCCTCTTTCACCTAAAGTCATAAGATAATATTTATTACCATCTAATATTAAACACGATCCTCCATTCGATAACCGTAACACACACGACTCCTTACTATGAACATCAATGCCAACATAGTTCAAATAATGTTATTACTTTAAGTTATCGATTGTACCCCAAAACAATTTCATAAATTCCATTATTTTACTAGTCTAATCATGAATGTCACCATCATCTAATTGTCTCCAACGACCTAACACCTACAAAAATTAATTTTCCAATCCTTAGAAATAATTAGTGCACATGTAAAGGTTGAAGTTATGTAAACTACTGAATTGGACCTAATCTATTTTTGAGATTTAGTTGCTGCCATGTCCCATTTCATCTATCTTTTCACACCCTCAATAGCATCCGTTCATTCCCAATCTTTTACCACACTTATATAACATATATATGAATATAATCATGTCATGAATTCACCATAAGTAAAGGGTTTTTATCCTCAAGTTATGTCCTTTTTATAGCACATTGAATTAGGTAGCTTATTGTAACTGCTTTGGTTTCCTTTACTTATCATATCACAAATCAATTTCTAATCTATTAGAACTTATTTCCATACCTATAAATCTTATATGTGAACATTCAAAGTCACGCAAATACTTTCCCTTCGAAGTATAAAATAAGATTCAAAGTTGTATTGCTAAAATCCAGCAACTATCCATATTGAGTTAACTCAAGTCCATGCAACCAGTTACCCCTATTTTGTCATCATTAAATTGTCAAAATACCCCAAAATGATCTCAATCAATTACAGAGGTTCAAGAGATTGTAAAATCCTCAAAAACAATAAAGACTAACTTCAAAAGAGTGAACTAAATCGGCTGCCCAGATTTCGAATTCCAGCTTTCTATTTTCTATTTCTCTTTGGTGATTTTCCTTTCTTTTTTCACTTGGAATCAATTGGAGATAAGTTGGAGGAGTTAATATCTTATATAGGATATAAATATAAAGTATTTAAGGAGCTTGTGTTGTGCATAATCCTTAGGAATGAAGAAATTGGCTATATAAGGATAAGTAGCATCAAGCATGAGGTGTTTCCAAGCATGAGGTGGTTTTGTAGTAAAAATATGGTTTTACACCCATCATTGCAGTACAAAATCAAGTGTATTTGACCTAATCCAAAAGTTCAGGATATTTGACCCGCATTTCATCTTTTCTTTCCCAAGTGGCCTCTTTTATTGATCAAACCCGTCATAGTACCATGACCAATGAACTTTTCTTGTTTCTAAGTTGCTTTATTTCTCATTGAAGAATCTCTATCGATTTTTTTTCATAAGTCAAATCTGATTTTATCTTCATCGATCCGTTCTTCAATACATGAGAAGGATTTTCGATGTATTTTATTAGTATGGACGCATGAAACACATTGTGCACTTGAGATATTGATGAAGAAATGTCAAGTTTGTAGGCCACATTTTAATTTCTCTCGATAATAGAAAATGGACCAATTATATTTCTGGCTTAGCTTTCCTTTCTTCCCAAACCGCATAACTCCTTTCATTGGTGTTATCTTCAAAAATACTTGATCTCCTACAGTAAATTCTAAAACATTCTTTTTCCTTGGTTTGCATAGCTTTCCTGTCGATTTTGAGTAGTTTGAAACTGTTGACATATTTGTATCACAACTTTAGTCATTCACGTACCATAACTGGACCTAACAGTTTCTTTTCTCCAACCTCATCGTAATAAACTGGAGACCTTCATTTTCTACCATATAATGCTTCATAAGGCACCATCCCAATCGTATCCTAATAACTGTTATTGTATGCAAACTCCGTCAAAGGCAAAAAATTACTCCATTAGCCTTGGAAACCTAATATACAAGCTCTCAACATATCTTCTAATATTTATATTGTTCTTTCTGATTATCCATCAGTCTATGGATGATAAATTGTGCTAAAAGATAAATGTGTTCCCAAAGCCTTATGTAAGTTTTTCCAAAAGAGAGATAAAATTTTAAAATCTTTGTTCGAAACAATAGATATGGCATTCCATGAAGTCTGACTATTTCTTGTACATAGAGCTGAGCATATCGATTTATGAAATAAGTAGAACAAACTGAAATAAAATGAGTCGATTTAGTCAACCTACCCACAATAACCTAAATACTATCGTATCCTTTAGCTGTTTTTGGTAATTTCACCCCAACGTTCATTGTGATTCTTTCCCATTTTCACTCTAGTATAGGTAATGATTGTAAAGTTCCTATGGGCACTTTGATGTTCTGCTTTTATTTATTGACATTTTAAACATTGCTTCATGTAATTTGCTATCTCCCATTTCATGTTCAGCCACCAATAACATAATTTCAAATCTCTATACATTTTATTAGTTCCCGGATGAATAGAATATGGTGTTATGCGTGCTTTAGATAGAATATCACTTCAGATATTTTCTGCATCATGTACATACAATAGCACCCTAAACTGCAAGATACTATTTTTCGATATCTAAAAGTCTGACACTTTCCCATCATGTATATCATTATTTACCTTGGAACAATAATTATCTCATTGTTGTCCTTGCTATATTCTATTTAATAAAGTTGGGTAAAGTGTTAATGTTGCAAGTTTAGCCTCTACAGATCCTTGCGATACGATTTCAATATCCATTTTATGCAAGTCTACAAATTTTGATCTTTGAGTCATAGTCATAATTTAACACTAGATACTGATTTTTTACTCAATGCATCTGCTACAACATTAGTCTTACCAGGGTGATAATTGATAACACAATTATGATCTTTTATTGACTCTAGGGTCTTTGTTTTTTCATATTCAATTCCTTTTGTGTAAACAAATATTTCAAATTTTTATGATCAGCATAAATATTGCATCATTCTCCATACAAATAGTGTCTCCATATTTTAAGTGTAAACACAATTACGGTAAACCACAAAATTTCCATTACCAGATGGAATTAAAAGGATAGGGGCCAAAGTCGGTCTTTGCTTCAATTTTTGGAAATGCTCACAAATATCTATCCATTCAAATTTTATACTCTTTCTAGTTAATTTCATTGAAGAAGAAGCTATCTTTGAAAATCCTTCCAAAATCTATGATAATATCTAACTATACCCATAAAACTTCGAACTTCTTAAGAGTCTGTAGGTCGTGGCCAATTATTAATAGCCTCTACTTTGCTTGGATCTACTGATATGTCCTAACCTGATATTACATGTCCCCAAAAAACGACTCTGTCTGTCCAAAATTCACATTTCTTAAACTTGGAATATAACTGCTTGTCCTTTAGGAGTTGAAGTACTATTCTCAAACATTCAGTATGTTCTTCTCTAGTATGAAAATAAAAAAGAATATCATCAATAAATACAATGTCAAACTTATCGTAGAACTTCTTAAATACTCGATTCATCAAATCCGTAAAAATTGCTTGGGCATTTATCAATCCAAATGGCATCACTAAAATCTCATAATGGCCATATCTCATATAAATGCTATCCTAGGAATGTTATCTTCATTTATCTTTAGTTGATGGTATCCAGATCGCAAGTCAATCTTCGAAAATATAGTTGCACCTTGAACTTGATCAAATAAATCATTAATCCTCGACAGTGGATATTTATTCTTAATTGTTATTGTATTCAATTTTCGATAATTTATACACAATCTCATTGTACCATCCTTATTCCAAGCAAATAATACTAGTGTACCCCACTGTGAAAAGTTGTATCTAATAAAATCTTTATCCAACAACTCTTGTAATTGTAACTTTAACTCTTTTAATTTGGTTGGGGCCATTCTATATAGAGCTTTGGAAATTGGAGGTGTTCCTGTAATTAAATCAATTACAAACTCCATCTCATAATCTGGGAAATATCTCTGAAAATTCTTGTGTCACGGGTACATCACTAAGATTTAGATTGTATTGTGCTTCACTAACCAAATACCCTACGCACGCACTATCTTGTAACCTTTGTGCTTTTAATGCTGATATAACTAAAAATTTGCTACCTCTTCCAATCCTACTGAATGTGAATGGTTCATTTCCCAAGGGTTGAAAGGTTACTAGCTTCCTCTTACAATCTATAGTAACTTGATGTTTTGACAATCAATCATACACAAAATTATATCATAATCTCTCATATTGAACACAATTAACTCTGCATAGAGTTTCCAATTTTCTATAAGGATCACACATGCTCTTAAAATCAAATTCGTTTATTGTACATCTCCAGCTAGAATAATCATACTATAATTGACCTCTTGTACCTCAGGTATCCTACCTAATCTTCTCACATACTTCGTAGACACAAATGAATACGTAGCTCCAGAATTGAATAGTACAAGTGTTGGAATACCAAAGATAGAGAATTTACCTGTTACAATTGACGAATTTTTCTCGACATCTGATTTGGTAATAGTAAATACCCTAGTTGGCACCTTCTTTTACTCTATAGGATTTAGATTACCTTAGCATGCTTTAGCAAGATGTCCCACCTTTCCACAAACATAACATGTCCTAGTCTCTGTAGTAGATGCTCTAGTATGCTATCCATCACATCTGGGGTAAGATGATTGTGATGTCAAGACTTTACCCTGATCTATCTTTAGACGTTTACCCTGATCATATTGTCGTTGTCCTTGTCTTGATTGAACTTAGATTTCTAACTCTGCCCTTGAAATACCTTTTTCTTTTCATTTCTAGGCCAACGCTGTCCCTGATTTTTTCTAAACTGTCCTCAAGCCTCTTGAGCACGACTAATTCTTTGTTTAGCCTATTCTATAACTAATGCACATTCCTCTATTTGGAAATATGAATCAACTTGAATTCTTGCCATGCTTATATCTCTATATAATTCTGGCCTTAGTCGTTCAAGAAATCTTTCTACTTTTGGTGCTTCAGTATTAACACATGGGTTGTAAATCTAGACAGTTGTTTAAATTGGTTAATACAGTCTCGTATTGTCATATCTCATTTTCTTAACCATATAAATTCATTCATCTTCATATCTCGAACTAGGGTTGTAAAATATTTATTACGAAATAGCTCTTTAAAACTATCCCAAGTCATAGCATGATATCTTCTGTGCTGCTCATCTTGTCCTGCCAGTGTCTAGCACTACCTCGTAGCATGAAGAATGCGCAAACCACTTTCTCTACCTCTGAAACTCTTGTGTACCTGAGCATATTCTTTAAAGTTCTCAACCAATCCTTTGCTGCATTGGATCTGATGCATCATCAAATATTGGAGGATTTTATTTTCTAAATCTTTCTTGAACTATTTCAATATGTCCAGCCCTTTGTTATGGTTGCAAGAATTCAACCCTTTGTTGTTCTCCCCTTTTTCTTTGTTGTATTAACTGTTGAATTTGTTGAGATCAGTGCTCAACTATTTCCATAAGTCTATCAATAAGAACTTCTCGACTATCTATGTACATGATTTCAGAGTACGAAAGAGCACGGCTAAGCTTGTAAATTTTATTTTTTTTTGCATTACTTTTTGCATACTTCATGAATGATATTAGCCAATATTTATTTACAACCATGGTGGGAACTAGAGATGCCAGTAGTAGTAGAGCTATAACTTCAAGACAAGAGGCACTAATAAAATGAAATAAGTATCTTCACAATAAGGTCACTGTATATTCTCACTTGATCACCTATGATGTACTTATGGTACGTTATGACCAAATATTGTATAACTAAATTCCAGCATATTATTTTGAGGATTCCAAAAGTATCTACCATACCATTTCAAAAGTCATATATCTAGTGCAGGATTCTTCAAATATAATAAAATAGATTATAAGACCAAAACAATAGCCCACAAGATAACCCTATATGTCTTCATCCATGTACATCAAACTTCAAAAGCATGTAAGAACACAGCTAGCCATACCTTCTATGAAGTTCCATGCTCACCGAAAATGCAAGAATTACATAAGCCAACACCCAATAAGTAAAAAGCATTCATGCTATGAGTACAAGTATTATGAGTATAAGCAGTCACATCCCCTATCTACCAATGTGATTACCGAAAAGTCTTACCCGTGATGCCAAAACATGTCACATAAGCATATTCATATGCCTCGGTGTCCTCGTAGTGGTCAATAAAATATTTTATAATGTAAATTCATTTTTCCAATCATGTTGTGTATACTAATTTTCTAATGATAGACATATGTCATCCATGGACGTGAAAATGCTTATGAATAGCATACTCAATCAATATATTTTCGGAGCCACATGCTCAATCATCATAACTATCACATGGTATGTCAAAATCTCCTTATCGAGGTCATATAAATGTTACAACAACAATCTATAGATAATATTTCACGAATACTATGCTCTTGCATCGCAGTTGTAAATGGATTTGTACTTACCTATTTGCCTTTATGTGTGATCTATTCACGGGATTTAGGTTAAGTCCCATTTTCACTTAACGTCAGAAGATAATCTATATTACCATCTAATATTAAACACAATCCTCCATTCAATAACTCTAACACACACGACTCCTTACTATGAACATCAATGCCAAAATAGTTTAGTTAATGTCATTACTTCAAGTTACCGATTGTACCCCAAAACAATCTTTTAAAATTCCATTATTTTCCTAGTCTAATCATGAATGTCACTGTCATCCAATTATCTCCAACGACCTAACACTTACTAAAATTAATTTTTCAATCATTAGAGATAATTAGTGCACATGTAAAGGTTGAAGTTATGTAAACTACCGAATTGGATAGAATCTGTTTTTGAGTTTTAGTTGCTGCCATGTCCCATGTCATCTATCTTTTCACACCCTTAACAACATCCGTTTATTCCCAATCTTTTACCACACTTACATAACATATATATGAATATAACCATGTCATGAATCCACCATAAGTACAGGATTTTCAGCCTCGAGTTATGTCCTTTTTTAGCACATTGAATTAGGTAGCTTACTGTGACTGCCTTTGGTTTCCATTACTTATCATATCACAAATCAATTTCTAACCTATTAAAACTTATTTCCACACATATAAACCTCATATGAAAACATTCAAAGTGATACATATACGTTCCCTTCGAAGTATAAAATGAGATTCAAAGTTGTATTACTAAAATCCAGCAACTATTAATTCTGTCCATATTGAGTTAACTCAAGTTTTTGCAACCAGTTACCCCTGTTTTGTCATCAGTATATCGTGAAAACATCCCAAAATGATCTCAATCAAGTCTAGATGTTCAAGAGGTCATAAAAAGCTCAAAAACAATAAAGACTAACTTCAAAAAGAAAAAAAAATGAAATAACTAGACTGCCTGGACTTCCAATTCCAGCTTTCTGTTTTCTATTTCTCTTTGGCTATTTTCCTTTCTTTTTCACTTCGAATTAATTGGAGATGAGTTGAAGGAGTTAATATCTTATATAGGAGATAAATATAAAGTATTTAAGGAGCTTGAGTAGGGCATAATGCTAAGGAATGAAAAAACTGGCTATAAAAGGATAAGTAGCATCAAGCATAAGGTGTTTCCAAGCATGTGGTGGTTTTGTAGTAAAAATCTAATTTTATACCCATCATTGCAGTAGAAGATCAAGTGTATCTGACCTATCTTAGTGTGTATAAAACCTAATTTAATTTCCATAGGATCTTAAAATAATTTATACGGATAATCCCTTAACCATTCATTCGATTCCTTACCTGATTGGCGGCCGATTCTCGACCGTCTTCAACAATTTTTACCTCAATATTTATAACATCACATGAACCTTATATTATTGTATTGTGACCATGTCACTTCATACTTCATGTCCCAAATATGTTAAAGACTTAGTTATGGTTTAGGGTAGTCATGATTAACCGAATTAAAAACGAGAAACTTTACTGATAATGATTCCTAAACTTTCAAGACAACAATCGTTTAACACATCAATATCCAACTTTTAGATTAACTTAAATTTCTACCACAGCTCAATGTAAGTTTCACCACCTAGGTCAGGGAGTCAAAGGGTAACACCATATAAAGATCTTAAAACCTCAAAAATCGAACGCACCGTTTTTAAGATAAAGCAATTAGGAAAATTAATGCAAATGACATTGTAAATAGCATGACATGCATAAAACATATTGGCCAAATGTGTAATGTAAAGGTTGGGGTATTACACTATTTTAACTAGTGTTGGTTAATGACCAATTTCAATAAAGAGATGCATTATATAGTAATTTATTGAATTGAAGAATCTTCTAGCTTTTAATTGAATGTCCATTTGAATTCTCAGCCTTTGTTTGAGCTCCATTTTGGAGGGGAAAATACATTTTTGATTAGTGTATTGATAAAAAATGTGTAGTTAAAAATAAGTAAAAGTTTTATATGCATGTAATATTATTTTATTGAAAATAAGTGGTTGAAATAATGTCAAAATACTGTTTAAGAATGCATTTTTCTAAATAATGGGGCTCAAACAAGGGCTCAGATTCACATTATTATTTATCCAGTAATGGTCTTGGATTCATAATTAATCCTATGGATCTCTAGGATTGGTATATTTTTTCTATATCCTGTAGTTTCCTTGAATTGAGCAAAGTGTTCCAACTCGAGACATAAACAAAGACAAGGATAATCAGACTCGCTGAAGGACTTGGAAAGGATCCAATTTGAGCAAGTTTCCATTATGTGGGCCTGCTTAGCTCAGAGTTAGAGCATCATATTTGTAATGCGAGGATCTCCATCAATATACATTATACCCTTTCCAATTTAATTCAATTAAGAAGTATCCTGAAATATAACTTCTTGCCAACAAAATAAAAACAAAAATTGCGACTTTTGGGTCAATACAATATTATATTTCAATTATAATGATATTAGTATAGTGTATCAATTAAAAAAATATTGGAAACTTTGTGTATTTTCTCTTTTATTTAGTGAAGTGCAAATTACTATCCCTCCATATCACATAATATTGATTTGTATAAATTGATTTAAACAATTCGGTAATATTCTTTTAAAATATTTAAATATCGAAATCGTTTTTTGTTCCTAAATAAAAATTAATTAATCTAAATATAAGAGCATTTTTTTTGGGGGCAATAGGTTAATACCCTTATGTAATATTGAAATTTTAATACCATGTTTTTCAAGAGCATGTAATATTCTTTCAGGTCTGTATAACATTGTACTTCTGCGAAAGCAACAACAAATTAAACATATCAATTAAATATGTACAATTAATATATTTTACGTTGTGAGCAATTATAGTATACAATTCGAATACAAAAATTGAATATGTACAATATAATGATTATAATCCATACATAATAATCCATAAAAGAAAACATGTCAGTTTATCAATTGGAAATGATACGTGGATGCGTGCACTAGGATAATTATTTAGTGTAACTTGCAATTCATGTAATTAAGAATACGCAATTCTTATACTGAACAATCAATTCAAACAAATGTATAAACTTGTGGATAATAATTGATGGATTCTGTATGTGACATTCCAAAATATATATGTTGACATTAGGACCACTGATCAATGAAATGTTTTTGCAAAAAATTGGTTATTGTTCATGTACATATTTCTCACGAATGGACAATTGGATTTAAATCATAATAATTGGATTTGAAGAACGATGAGTTGTAAACTCATGTCCAAATTTTATATGATCGGATCATGAAACGCTGAGATATCAATGTTTTGTTCATAGCCGTGCTAGCTCTCTAGATATTTCGAATTTCTACACCGTTGACTTAGAATTCTCTCTATTTTGGGTGAGTTTTTTCCTACTGATAACATGTTAAAATTAAATGAATAATAGAGAATTACAAGAGAAAGAAATAGAGTGTGTCAAAATTTAGGCGTATATTTTAATGATAACCAAGTTCCCATATTTATAGGATTCAAAATAAAAATTATAATCAAAGTAGAATAAACTTTTTCAAATTACATAGGACTTATCTAATGGTCCGTTTGATTGTAAGAATAAAATATATGTAGAAAGAAAATGAATTTTGGAAAATTGAATTACCTATAACTTATTTTGCTGGGAATTGTCAATTAAATGTGTTTGATTGATATAATTTTTCATCTGAAAAATATTGAGATTTTGGATCTTTTGATGTTCGTTTGACTTTGTTTTTCCATGAAAATTGTTAATTAAAGGGATATGATTTGTTACAATTGTGAATATAATTTGTTTCCATTGCCGAAAATAAAAAAAAAATAAAAAAAAAAGGAAAGAAAGTTGAAAAACACTTTTCCATCAAAACCAAAGGAAAATAAATTCCTTAAAAACCAAGAAAAAAGGGAAATTGGGGGGGGGGGGGGGGGG